>NW_010133592.1:7439-8151 GCF_000699245.1 Pterocles gutturalis | reverse complement strand
GCTGAGAGAGTTGGGGGTGTGCAGCCTGGAGAAGAGAAGGCTCCAGGGAGACCTTCCAGCACCTCCCAGTGCTGAAAGGGGGCTACAGGAGAGATGGGGGGGCTACAGGAGATGAAGGGGTGGAGGGACAGGACGAGAGGTAATGGCTTTAAGCTGAAAGAGGTGAGATTGAGAAGAAATATGAGGAAGAAATTCTTTCCCATGAGGGTGGTGAGGCAGTGGCCCAGGTTGCCCAGAGAAGCTGTGGATGCCCCATCCCTGGAGGGGTTCAAGGCCAGGCTGGATGAGGCTTTGGGCAACCTGGGCTAGTGGGAGGTGTCCCTGCCCATGGCAGGGGGTTGGAACTGGATGATCCTTAACATCCATTCCAATCCAAACCATTCTGTGATTCTATGATTCTATGAAACAGTGTGTTTGATTGCTGCACACCAATACTGGCTTGGTTTGGGCCAGATAAACTGGCCATGCCCCTTTGAGGATCCTTTCAGACCAGAACTACACCGGCAATGCTCCTTGGCAAAGCGTTGCTGTGTCTCATGCCAATCTTACAAAAGGGTTTGTGGCTAAGCTTTCAAAGTTGTGATAAACCATTAAATATTCACAGTGGCCTTCATAAATATTGCACAGCATGTCTGCAGTAAAACTCAGCCTCCTGACTGTTTACCATTTCCTTGCTGGTGAAAGGTGATGGAAAATGCAAGGGGGTCTAGTG
>NW_010133592.1:2676-7408 GCF_000699245.1 Pterocles gutturalis | reverse complement strand
GGGAAAGAGGCCAGGAAATCTCCTGTACCTTTCTCGGGACTTGCCTACTTTCCTCTCCTCCCTAACTCTTTACTTTCCTCCAGTACCTCCTCCACACAGGCTGTCCACAGAGAAGCTGCCGTCAGAGCTGTGTCTACACTGACCTCATGGTCCATGTCAAGACCTTGGTTCCCATTTCATTCCTTCTGGGGACAAGGGCAGAGCAAGACGTGACTCAGACACTGCTTGTGCACTTGGGTTTCCTTTCTATAGGTTCAACAGTGGCAAGAGGGGAAGGATGGGTGGAGACCTGTTGGAAATGCTCTCCTGGGATAAAGATTTGAGGAGCAGACCCAGAAGAGATGCAGTAGAGCGGCCCACACCACCTGCACTGAGCTATAATACTGTCATCCAAAGGCAGAATACAGGCAAACTTGCTTCCACGTCTGAATTGAAAAGTGAAGGGAAACTTTTCTGGATTGAAAGACCATGGCAATAATCGTAGAAACAAAATTAATAACTCTTAAAAAATAAATTCATTTAGATCACCATAAATTTAATTTCAGCCTGCAACCGAATGCTTTGTTTCCCTTTTGGCTTATTGAACACTCTAATGCAATTTGCATTTTTGATCACAGATGAGCTCAAAACAATCTAACATCATTTTGAATTTCAAAGTTTTGGTTAGAAATGTGGAGAAGAACTGTTCTAGCATCTCTAAACTAAGCTACCTCTTTTTTTAAAACACTGAAATTAGAAACTCTGTTGAGTTCAAAATACCATCTTTTCCAATTCTTGCAAGAGCAGGGAAGGCTGAAACTATTGGCTAAATTTGACCCTGTTTTGCTTCAAATCTTTTGAAAAGCAATTTTCCAGAGTATTTACTATGCGTCAGAAAGTGACATTGATCTCCCATGCAATGCCCTTCCCCCGTTTTCAAACATCTTCCTTCCCTTAAAGCTGCCACCCACCGTTGCAGGATGCCAAGGCATGTTGTGATGCCTGCAATAACATCTCTACCCTCCTGGCAGAAATATCCGAGAAAGCCAAGCTGCGCCAAAAAACACAGCTCCTGCTATGAAAGCCCCGGACACGGGAGAGGGCACCTGATGGGCAGGCTGGAGAGCATCTGTTTTTTTTTTTTTTTCTGTCTAGCATAAAGGTATCAAGGTATTCAGCAGAGAAAAACCCTGTTCACTTCACGCTCATGCATGGCTGGGATAGCTGGCAGCCCGAAAGCCAGCAAGCGGAGGGAAAAGCTGTCACAGATGGACACGGATGATCAAAATTGGACAGTAATTCCAGGAGTAGCAAAGGTGACACACTGAAGTGTAATGTCCTGGAAAGAGTCCTTCTGTCTGCCTGGTGGGGGCTATGGTTCAAGGTGTTTCTTTGCCCCCATCGCCATAGCACCCGAGTGACATCAGAAAATAAGAGAATAGAGAAAGTTCTGTAGCTCGAGGGGGAAAGCTAAGATATTTGCATTCACTATTAGTTCCCTTTACCATAACAAAATACTGGAGCATGTGAATAATTTCAGAAAAGACCCCTTCCCTTGCAGGAGTTCAGAGCTTTTGATGGGAATTAAGAGATCCTCTCATCTCAAACCTGCATAGATATGCCCAGATCAAGGCCAGGCAACGCTTGCTTGTCCCCAGCAAGGGACCTTAGAGGAATAAGTAGGTCTCTTGGACAATGAGCATCAGCAGAAAAGGGAAGAGTGGATAAAAAAATGAGCCAACCGTGCAACATGTGTTGGGCTCTGCACAACTTTTCCTTGGCGAAGCGACAGTCTCAGACTGAACTTACACCAGGAGTAGTGGAGAATCGGGTCCAGAGCCCCTCCTCTTCTTTGGACATATCTAATGTTTGGGGTTGGAGATGCAGAAAATTCCTTGTTTTGCAGGGATTGCCTGCTGCAAGGAAGTGAGTAGAAGTTGTGTGTGTATGATCCCACCACTCTCCATCCCTAGGGGCTTTGACTTCATCTCCAAATTCCTCATGGCAAAGTCCTCCCTCCAGACCACCTAGTCTTCCCACTGCCAGACACATGATGTTCAGTGGCAGGAGGAACCTACATAAAACAAACCAGGGTGTTGGCATTTATGGCACCCAGTCCCATGAAGGGTCTCCTCCCTGTAGGGTCTGGAGGGATGCAGGTAGGGTGAGCATCGCACCTGGGAAAAGTAAGATTCTAGGAAAGGGGGTTTTTTTTCCCTTTTTCTTTTTTTTTTCTTTTTTTTCCTTTTTCTTTTTGCATTTTTATTTCCTTTTTTTTCCTTTTTCTTTCCTTTTTCTTTTTTTTTTCTTTCCTGTAAAACATTTTTAACTATTAATGAGGCTTTTCTGTACTAATGTGGACCATAGCTGTATGTAACTGAAACTGAGCTAATAATTTGGACTATTATTAGATTGTTAAAACATTAATTAGGCAAGCTATTTTTGCTCATACCAAGATTTCGAAAGGAAATGGAAGGAACAACTTGGTGTGCTCAGGACTGCAGTGGGGAGCTCAGAGGCTGAATCTGGTCAAGGACAATGCAGCAAAGGGAAGCAGGACCCAAGGATCTTCAGGGCCCAGGACACCTTCTCGCAGGAGCTTACCATAAAGTAGTAGAGCTGTGAAGACCTGGCCATGAACTCTGGTTTGCACTCAGCCACGCAGATCTCCACGAATCCGGCGTGCTGGCTGGGCTTGGCCTCTCCCATCTCACATACTATCCTGGGGAGAAAATATGAACCAGAAGAAAGGTTTGAGGGATGTCTTGGTGGTCTGGGTAAGAAGAAATTGGAACAAACAGCCCATACTGCAGGGGAATGGACTGTAGACTTAACCCATTGTCTTCTTTCCAATCCAGGATCCAAATTATGGACAAAGTTATTCTTTAAAGAGTGTTAGCTTTTGGGGCAAATGCTCAGCTGGTGTAAATCAACATCACTTCACTTCAATATACAGACAAATGCTGGGTTGATATCTGACCACAGGGGTCCCACCAGCCTTACATGGTGGACAGGTTTGCGGCTTAATGATCACTCCTGGACATGGTAAGCTTCTTCTTAGGACTACTGCCCCCCAAACTGGAATTGAACTGAGCTTTAAGTGAGGAATGGCATCTTCCAAGGTTGGGTGGAATGGACTCCTTAGAAGACCCTACAGATAGCAATGACTGTCATTAGGTGTGCTGTGGCCTGCTGTCTGCCACACACCCAACTTACTGCTCTGCTGGGATGTACCCTTCCACCAGTGGCTTGCACTCCACTCCAGCCACTTTGACGTGCGATGCGATATCTCGGAACTCCAGCCCCAGATTCTCCCCACGGATGGTCACTTTGGTGCCTCCTTCACGAGGGCCTGTCACTGGATTGATCTGGAGAAACAAACCAAGAAGAAGGAGAATAATCAAACCACCTATGTAAAGACATCAGCATCCTCTCAGGTAAGAGAAAAGGTAATATCAGGTCTCTTTGTGACCGCTAGATATATTCTGAATTATGAACACTGAAGAATTGAGGGAATAAGCCTCCTCCAGATGCATCACTGGGTCCAGCTCCTTTGAAAACACATACCACACATGCCCCAAACTCAGAGTATACAAAATTCTGCCCCACATCTCATTTTCTCTCTTTTGAATTCTTGCAAAATATCCAGAGATGAATAGATGTTTTTTAGGTCAGAGCAAGGGTTTTCTGGTGGTGTAGCTGAGCTCTACACTTTATAGACATGAGCCATAGAAAGAAATGGGATAAAGAACAAGAAAAGGACATGAATGGCTCCAGTTAGTCACTTTAAATCCTAAATTTCCAGCCCAAAGCACATGGAGTTTTTTATGAGTTCTGGTGGTAGGTATTGGTCATGCATCACAAAATCAGATGAAAATGTCCACCTGAGAAAAACAGATGAGATACAACAGCAACAGTGTGTCAGATTAGGTACGGAGTAGGTGGACGGTGACTGAGACAGCAGCAGCCGTTGGTGTGTGCCAACACATATTTCTGAACGAGCTCCAGCCGCCCTCATGGGAGAGCTGGGAGCGGGGGAAGCTCAGACATGGGAGCATGGACAGCTTATTTGTGGGGTGGAGGAACCTGGGCTGGGAGGTCCCTGAAACTCAGCATGAGATGAGTGGCTATCCCAACCATCCTGGTGGCATGATGTTTTCATCCCAGTCTGGACCTTCACCAGACCCCAGCAGGGGTAGGAGCAATGTGTCTTGCTCAGCAGCTCTGTGTTGGGCAGCAGAGCCAAAGCACCATCCAGTCTCCAGAGTTCACCTCTCCCTCCCATTGCAGAGCCCCACCCTCCACCCAGAGTTGTCCATCTTTCTGTGATATTTCTAGACCATGCAAAGGGGGTGAGTACACGGAAGAACACTTTGCATCGCCTCCATCACCCTTGTTCAGGCCAGGTGGAAATTAGCATTGGAGACGTCTGCTCAACATTGAAACAACATGGAAATCATGGGGCCGGCCCTTAATTATCTCAGTTCTACCCTTCCAATTATTCACCGTGCCCAAATGCTTTGCCATACAACTGGCCAGTTGAAAGGGGCTTCAAAGGCTGCTTTCTAAGGGTATTCCCTGCTGCCCGTTCAGGATGCCATGGTTGCCATCTGCCAGCGTTGGCAAGCTCCCTCCACAATGAGGGAGGGGGAATTCCCTGTCTGAGGTCTGTACCCGCTGGCCGATGGCTCTGCCAACTGGGAATCTAGGGCTGGCAGCTAGACCCTTGCATCGCGGCTGGGGCCGTGGGGGG
>NW_010133592.1:0-2649 GCF_000699245.1 Pterocles gutturalis | reverse complement strand
CTTTCCCAGTGCAGATTCTGGCACCATGGTTAACCTAATTTCCACCCAGAGGCCAATTTTTAGAAGGTCAGTCTTTAATAAAAGGAGAGAGAGTTTAGCACCCTAGGAGATATTTTATTTTAGAGTATTTAATTTCAGGTGTCTTGAACCACCTCCTAAATGAGTGTGTCTTTGCTCTGACTAAGCAGGGAACCAACAGAGGTTGACAAATTAATAGCACAGATGACCACAGACAAATGCTTGGACCTGTAGAGTTATGTAGTGTAGACACAAATTCTGCAGCACAAGATCCCTGCAGTGGTCCAGTCTCAGGTTCAAAAACCAGACAAATACCACTTCGAGCCAACAAAATCAGAACTATGGCAGGCTTATTCCTACTCCAAAAGTCAACAGGATACTTAAGTCCTAAAAAGAAAATAGCACAACATTCATAAATCTGACAGGTGGAATGATTATTTGGGTTCGGTAGAGATTTGACCTTTGGATGGTCTGTGATGATGAGATTGATAGACAAGTAGGAAATGGATAAAAAGAGAAAGAAATAGAGAGGCATTTGTGGTTATTTTCCAGGAAATGAAGAAAGTATCTTAAGAAATGAGAATGAAAATGAAATTTCTATTCCAGGCGAAACTAATGCTGATTGTCTCAGTTGGGGACTCAACATCGAAAACTTGAACTATTTTCCAAAAATGGCAATTCCAAAATATTTTTATTCTGAATCATTAATAAATATCTATTCAAGCAAAGTTTTCTGTTTGAAAGACTTATTTTGCTGATGTCAGTTAATCCTCTCCTGATAAAACACTTTATATCAATGATGCCGGAGGGATAGAATATCATACCAAATGCAATCTATTAGGTAGTCAAAATGAAAAAAATAAAGATAAAGCTAAAAATCCTATATTTTATATTATTTCCTTATGTATCAGACACTATAAGAGAACTGAGCTAGCCATGGAATATTTTGTTTCTGTTCTGTGGTAGTAAACTTGCCAATGGTTTTTACCTGTGGTAGTAAGGCAGGTTTCTAGTAAAATAGTTCTGTAGTTAATTAGAGCTCACCTATGCTTGCAAGAGCTTGCTAGCATGGGCAATACATCTCACAGCAGGTCAAAGGAGGATTTTTTTTTTTTCCCTCGTATGACTAATGTCATTACCCTGAAAAACAGAAGGCGTAGTGGTGAAAAGGAACATCTTGTTAGAAAAGTCCTTTTCTTTAGAGCTAGGGGTTTGACACAATTTTTTACAATTTTTTTTTTTTTTTTACAAAATTTTACAATTTTTTACAAAAAACTCAGTGGAAAAATTATCATCCTCCTTCCATCTCTGTCTAAAGCACGAGATTTTTAACAATTCTCACTATGACTCAAAAAGCATCAACAGGAAACTTCCTAGAGTGAAGCCAGCACAGCACCTCCGAACCCCTCCCTGTACCATTTGTAATTTGCGAAGTCTAGCTTCAAAACCCACTTATTTCCTTAAAATAGCAGGGCTCCTGGATTCTCCCAGGAGCACGTGGGAGATTTTTTAACCCCAACTCATGACACGTGCAAGAAGAAGATGTTACCGTGCTCTTTTCACAGCGAGTGAGAAGGAGCCTGTTTCTATCACAAGTGCAAAAATGTGGAACGAGACCTGTCGGTTTTGGAGGGGAAAAATGCACGAAGGGAAACAAAAGCTGCCAGGAAACCTCATCTTTCTCTCGAAGACCCAGAGCTGCGACACCGCATCACAGTTTCCGCCCTCTACTCATATCAGCCTAATGCTTGTCACTCTTCAAGGAGGTTTTGTGGCTCAGTGAGTTCTGTAAGTCCTTTAATTTCACCGAGTGGCAATATAAATGCAGGAGCTTGTAAATAACGACAAGTTATGGGAAGCTCTGTGCTGGGTCTGTGTGTGTGCCTGTGCAAGTTTGAGTACATGTGTTGTTTCTCCTCTTTCGCCTGCGCAGATACTGCCCTGGCTCCTGGCCAGAATATCCGTGATCGTACCAACCGCTCCAGACCTACCATTAGCTGCAATATATATCCAGTCACTTGAGATTACTTCCATGGCAATGGCTCAGGAGAAAAAAAAAAAAAATACTTTCCAAGAGCTACTTCTGATTGCAGGAGGCAGTTGGAATATTTCATAAGTGAATATTGCAATGATGTGTTTGAGCTTTGGGAGCTATTGGAGGAAATGCCAGCAGAATTAGAAGTACGTCCCTTCTGGAGCTGTAAGGTGGAGAGAGAGTGCTTTGCACTTCATAAAGAGGCTGTAGATGCAGGAATGAGGTTAAAGCATGACAAAGAAATGTGGATGGACCCTCAGGACAACATACTATCACATGGCTAGGTCCACCTGTTTTGGACTTCTGTTTTAGTTGGTCATCTGTCAGCTTCCCAATACCGAAGACCATACAATCATAGAATCGTAGAACCATAGAATGGTTTGGGTTGGTGATGGGAAGGTCAGGGCTGAAGTCTGCTGGGTCAGGCAAAGCCCCAGGCACTGTTGGGGATGGGACGCCATGGTGGGCTTCAAAGGTAGGGAAACAACTTCAGGGGACTCTTTATCAGGGAGTGTAGCAATAGGACAAAGGGTAGCAGTTTTAAGCTGAAAAGGGGCAGATTTAGGTTAGGTATTAGGAAGAAATGTTTCCCTGTG
>NW_010133591.1:0-32070 GCF_000699245.1 Pterocles gutturalis | reverse complement strand
CGGTGCGAGGGTGTGCTCCGCTGCCTTGTTTTGCAACACAAAGCCATGCAAAGCACCGCCATCCAGCACGATTTACTGAGGCAGTTAAATGACTTTTGAAGAATATATACCTGCAGGCTTCCGCTGCATGCAACAAGCTCTTATTTAAGTTTGTGGCAAAGTTGTGTACGGTCTCATGTCAACCTGTGTTCCTTCACTGAATACACCCCGCGACAGCCTTCGGGCCACCTCCTGGGCTTGTGCTGGGCTTGGTTCAGCGGCTCGCTCTAAAGCTTTTTCAGTCCTTTACGTTTCTGCAAAGCAGGTATAAAATGTTTGTTTCTTTGTAACATTTCTTGTTCATTGTTTTGCACTCTTGCCCTACAGTAAATAACAGCACAAGGAACACGGCAAAGGAGAAACAAACCTTGCAGATATGGGTCTATTTCATTCACATTACAGGAAGAAATGTACAAAACCGAAGTTACAGGCATAGAGAAAGTGAATGAAGTATGCAGTGTTTTGGTCACAGGCAGAATCCTAACATTGCTTTGGGAGCTTGCGCATGTGAGTAGTGATATGGGGACCAGCCCTCGATACCAGAAATAACCACGAGTGTGCATCTCTTGGTTTTTTTTTTAAGGTGTCACGGGAGCTAAGGTGTAGAGCACAACAAGCATCACTAAAAAAAGCAAGTTTAAGAATATATACACTACACAAGGAAAACACAAGGAAAAGCATTCTTCTGTATATGTGTGTCAAAAAAAAAAAAATCTGAATAAAGAGGAGAGTAGGTAAAAGAGGTTTGGCTTTGAGGTACACAATGTCCAAAATGGGGTTCTGATGGTCTTAGAGGTTCACACAGTGACATCCAGGCACACTGCTTTGCTGACGAGGTTAGAGCTGGCACAAACCTGCACAAGAGGGACTTTCTGTCAAATGGGTACCTGTTAGGGCCTGCGCGGGGGCTGTGGCTGCCCGCCCCATCAGACAGAAACAAGGTGGAGTGAAGCCTTCAGGAAGGCGACAACTGCCTCAGACACGGCCATCAGCATCTCCCCCAGCTCACTTTGCCATGGCCAGCAATAACAGTTTCTGGCAGCAAAAGCAAAAACGCTTCCCACCTGGCTTGTAGCTCAGCCTAGCATCCCCCAGGCAGTACCCCATTGCAGTTTGCCAAGCCCAGCGGGGAGACACCCTGTAGCACACCCTGCTGCTTTCTGGGGGCAGCCTGGGGGAGTCACTTTTCTTGCCTACCCTGCCCTAGTCTCTACACCCGGGTATACAGGTGGTACCTTCCTGTGGTTGCTTCGAAACTCAAGGTTTGCAGAGGATTTCACCAGAATTCGCCCGTCTACACAGTACCAACTCGCAGCAAAGTTAGCCTAAAGAGTTATTCTGCTGTAGATTATATGGTATTAAATTCCAATGTGGAAGCTCTGTAACTAGTCCAAACTACTGCGCTTCCAAAGTTACTCCAGGGGAATGGTTTTTTCCACAGTCACTGTGCCAGAAAGCTTCCCCACTCAGACAAGCCCTAATTTGGGGAGGGCTGAGTCAGATCAGGGGTATTTATTAAGTTATTTTGACTTCTGATTGAGTACTTTGTTTGACACCATGCTATTGGAATGTAACACGCATGTCTGGCTACTGCATTGCACATACTCAGGTCTGTGAAGCACAACAACGTGGGAATTAATGAAAACTTTGAATCCATTGTCCAATAAAAGCAGCCTGTGTTTTTTTTAAATGAGAATTTCAGTAAATTATAAGAAACCATTACCAATAGAATAGGACCAGATTTATGCAGCCTAAAAATACATTGCAGAAAGAATGAGTATTCTCTTGTGGCGTGGATGTATTGCAAAAGACTCTTAAGACTTTTCTTAGGATTTACAACAACTGCAAGCAAGCATGAGCAGGAGGGGTCTAACAACAGCGATTTGGGGAGCAGAGGGGAAGGGAAGAGTAGTTTGCACAGTCACTCCAACAAGCTTCTTCCTTTTCTCCTTCTTTGTCTCTTTGTGTTAGTCCTGCTCGCAGTTGGTAAGTGCTAGCATCTGTGTTTCATAGGAAAAGGGTTTTGAAACACGGCATTTCCTTTTCCCGCTCTGAAATTGACCCCAAACTCGTTTCTTACTCATTTTATGCAGTTGTTTTGGAATTTGGAAAACCCCACAGATACACTGTACAAAGCTCCATACGTCTACGAACATCTGGGGACTTGGCCAGTTCTGCACAGCTCAAATTTTCTTTTAATCGGTAGAAATTCCTTCACTGATTGGGTGCCTAAGGTAAATTACTTCCTTTTGAAGCTGCTCACGTGTGCTGGCTCAGTTTTCAGCCTGGGTAAGGACCAGGAATGGACCGAAGGCTCAGCTCCACCTCCCCAGTGAGACCTCCTCGCTGGCCATAAATGTCTTCCCCCCTTGTGTGGGTGGTCAGAGGTGAGGTGGCCGTTCAGCAAGCCCCTTTGCCCCAGCCTCTCTCTTGCCCCATGCAGTAGAACTTCGGCATTTGCTATTTTGGCTTTACTCTCAGCCAGTCTGTTTGCCTGTTCTGGTATTCCTCACTTAAATTCACTGCATTACGTAGGTCAGATTGCATCTTCAGCTAGTTTTTCTGACCCGTCTTCCCTCTACCAGCAATTGTTGAAGTCCACATTTGGCCAATATGTCCAACAAAAGACAGACATCTCTTCCTTAGCTCCAGAGTGATTTTAGCAGCTGCAAGTTTCGAAAGTCCCTGGACTTTTAAAACAGACTCCAGCCACTCCTCTCTCTGTCAACAGCTGGAAGTCTCCTATGGCACACATCTCTCTCCATTTCTGCTCTGGAGGCAAAACCAACTTACCGACTGAAGCCCAGTTATCTATAAATGATATTTTTCATCTGAGCCGTGTTTCTTCACAGGGAGTTTCCACAGAGCAAATTCATAGGACCTTTTTTTAAAGATTTATTGCACCTGCATTTATTACAAAGTTCATAGACATGGTTGCATCCCAATGAACCATTAACTCATTCAGTCCCTCGAGCACGCTTGGTCAAATTCTAGATGTCCATTTTTCAAAGTAACTTTTCTTTCCATTCTCATCTACCAAAACCATCAGGGCACCGTGGGGGCTGGCGGCTCCCTGAGCGTTGGGAGTCCCTGGGTGGGTGATGGCAGGGCCTGGCAGCCAGGGCCCATCCCTTTTTAGGGCAGCTGGGGAGGGGGCACCGGGCTGCGGGCAGGGCTGGGGGAGCACTGGGGGGTGGGCAGCGACAGGCAGGGCTGCCAGTGCCCTTGGGGCTGTGACAATAACTGTGTTTGAGACCAAGCACGTTGTGCTGTTGCAAGTCCCTGTTTTTACTGTGTCTTGCTGTGCACAAGGATGGTTTCTGTGCATTTCCAAATCCTGCTCCCTGTTTGATAAGCAAACACGCGTTCGTTCCATTGCTCCAACCTTCTGCTCCCTGTTTCATAGGCAAACACTCGTTCGTTCCATTGCCCCAACCTTGATACAAAATCTGTGGTGGGCACCTTGATGCAAAAAAAGCTTTATATTCTATGATTTTATTAGAAGGCTGATGATTTTTCATTACACACATGTGATGCTTTGTTCTTGTCTGGGTTTCCTTGTTTTTTAGTTGCATTTTTCCACAGTGGTGTTGTTGAATTTCATAGGCAAACACTCGTTCGTTCCATTGCCCCAACCTTGATACAAAATCTGTGGTGGGCACCTTGATGCAAAAAAAGCTTTATATTCTATGATTTTATTAGAAGGCTGATGATTTTTCATTACACACATGTGATGCTTTGTTCTTGTCTGGGTTTCCTTGTTTTTTAGTTGCATTTTTCCACAGTGGTGTTGTTGAACTGAGTGATTTTAGCTTTTGCATGCCTGACAGGTTTATTGCACAAAAGCTTTCCCTCTGCATCACCTTCTGGAGAAGCTTTCCTTTCCCTTCTGACTGCCTTACCCCGTGACACTGCTACTCCTTCTGTCAGACGTGTGGATTGTTTTCAGTCAAAAAAATAAATAGTATATTCAGTTAATTTTATTTTATTAATTAAAAGGACCCTAAGTTAAAGTTCTTTCCTCACCAAAATGAGGCAGTGTGTTTCTTTGCTCACAGCTCAAGGCCTCATTTCATCCAGTACTACCTCTAAAATTTGCTCTCAGATTTTTCCCCTGGGGGTCTTTGTCTATGGCATATTTAATTTTCAGAGTGGCTTTGCATATGGTCTGCATTTCTGGTAAGAATTCCTGTTTCTTTAAGCTTACTCCAAAAGAGGAGTTTAACCACTAATTGTATTTATACTCCAAGGCTGCTATTGTGCTTGTGAGCTCCAGTCAGGTTTCAGCTAACTAACTTCTGGTAGACAAGATGTTTGGCATTGACATTGTCCAACAAAATCTCAAAGTTCAAGTGCAAGGCATTATTGGAGAAGCAAATATTTCTGTAGAGGGTGACAGTGTACAGGCATACTGCTAGCACAGAGCACAATTTGCTACCACACAAGTTTTGAAGGATACAATGAAAGAAAAGATTGCTCCAGCCAAAATAGTCACGATCTGTGCAGAGCAAAAAATGCATATTCCTCACGTTCTTGTTCATCGTAACTCCTTTGCAAGCATGTGATTGGGTTACAAAGCCAGTTCAGGTCGTGGTCCTAGCTTTCAAAATAATTAGTGAATTCTCTTTAAATGAATACCCATCAACAGTGCTGGACAGCCTCCTTCTTCTTCTGAATCCTACCTGTAGTAAACTAGCTCTCCCCAAGCACTGTATTGGTAGCTAAGTGTCTGCCTAGCAGTTGTGAACTCCATGAGATGTGGGGTGCTTCAGTGTTAGGTCCTGTTATGCTGAATTATGTCTCGCCAGGATGAGCCTGCACGACAAGCAATGGATCAAATGAATTATCCATGCTCACAAATGAACTTCCGTTATTAACCTCTAGGAGTAATAAATAAAAATTAGGAGCCGGCAGATTTTTGTAACAGCTTCATTTATAGCTACTATAACATAAAGTCATTCCAACACTGCCTGTTTATGTAAACAACCTCTCAAAAGGAATGAAGAAAAAAATCTGGGAGGCATTTTCTCAGTTCCTTCAACCTTCCTCTCTCTTCTGGATCCCAATAGCTTCTTCCATCACTTTGACCTCCTTGCACCCTAATTCCCTCTATTGTAGTTTCAGTGCAAGTACTTTTATGGAGTCCTGGATGAGAAAAAAATAACAACTCTAGAAGTCCCACACAACAATCACAGGCACAATGGATGTGATACCTTTTGCGCTGCTGGGATGACCACATATCCAAAACAGCAGGTTCATTCCTTGTTTGGGATGTACAAATCCAAAACTGTTACCATGGAGCTGGATTGCCATACGACAGTGCTTTTAACCCTGTCAGCTTGGGGTCTGCTGAAGGGCATTAAGGATGTTTTGTTATATGCACCTTCTGACCAGAACCTCTACCTGGGAGATTCTAAATTTTATTTTCCACATAAGAAAATGGCCTCTGTTACAAGATTTCAAAATACGATTTCACAGACTCCAGCCTTTTTTTCCCAATGACACAGAGCCACCTCTTGATTTAGCAGCTGGCAGCACACACATGAAGATTCACAGCTTTCTAATTCCCCATATTTTTGCGTGTTTCCTGAATTCTACTCAGGTCCCAGGCGTTGCCTTTGCAGAGCCTTTCTGTCCCTTGCTCATGATCCTTAGGCTGCCTCTTCATCCCTCGTATCATGAAGCGACCTGCCTCCTTCTGGGCCCCTCAGGCAGCATCACTGCTCATGGTGGCAGGCTATTCCCTGCACGCAGCTTCTGTCACCCTTGGCTGTCTGAACCTTGTTGACCTTTCATCTCATTTAAGATCACTGCTGCATTTCTTCCTTGCAGGATCTTTTAATCCAGCTCTTCTTTTACAATCTTACTCCAACCTATTAATTTTAATTCTGTTTATCAGCTTGGAATATAGTTTTTAGAGAAGATACCAACAGAGAAAGCTGTATTGTATGAGGGCATTGGTTTATCACATAAAGATACCTGCTGGAAGAAAAACAGGAATGACAGACAAAAGCTATCAAAAAGCGATAAAGACACTGGGAAAGCATAAGAAAAAGCGTAAAAAGAAATGAAAGCTTTTCTCTTCTTCTTCTGAATTGTATTGTGAATGTGTTTTCCTTGTCTTCACCCAGGAAGCCTGTTTAAAGAGGTGTTTAAAGGCAATTTACAGTTGCAAACCCTGCAGTCACAGTTTACACACATGTTTGTTTATCAGGTAGTCAGACCTGTGCAAAACATTACCACCTCACCAAAAGTCACCACCTCCAGCGCAGAGCCCAGAGGGGAACCTGCGAGGGTACCTTCTGTTGCCTCAGTGCCGTGTGAGCCGGTTAGTTCAAAATCCTTCCCCTAGAGATTTAAACTAGGTCATCCTGCTTTCTACTGAGGCAAACAAGGAACACCCACACTTTTCTTGCCATTGGTGGTGCTATGGAAGGAAAAATCTTCAGTAAAAGGGCAGCAAACCCCACCAAGGGCCAGTCGTATCTTAAGCCACTGCAGCTGTTCAGTCAGCAAAAGTCAGCACCCTCAGCTTTGACACATGCAAAGGGTAAACCTAGCTTAGCACTGTAGTTTAGCACCTTGGAAGTGAGTTTCCAGGTCTCTCGCACTTCTTGTGCTTTGGTTTGCATTTGGGAGTAGTCCCAGAGCATGCAAATTGCGTACCAAGCTGATAAATATGCTCCAGAAATGCTCTTACCAGCCAAAAGGTGTTCAGGACATTGGGTCAGATTAAAGCTAATCTGAAATATGGCCTCCTGCAGTGAGGTTAGGATGGACAAGGTGTCCCCAGCATGATGTCTCACTCTACAGATACCCTCCTATTTCCCTGCACTGTTTGCTTGGGTAGTGTAGCTGTTACGTCTCCATGGGTCAGTGCAGCAAATGGGACAGGGGAACTGATCCAAACTTTTTCTTTTGGTTTGAGTTCTGGTTTTGTTTTGGGTTCTTAAAAGAGCCTTGACCAAAAAAAGTATTGATTCTAACCAATTCTCTGGACAAAAGTGCTCTGCATTGCTGCTAGCATTTATGCCTTATACCAGATCACAACTTCAATGAGCCGGGAGGAACAGCCTTCACAGTCCCTTGTGTTTCAGGGAAAGTTTATGCCTTTCATATATTTAGGCTTTATCAACCTGTGGGATAATTAATACTGTCCATCAGTGCTCTTTTCTTAGAAGTTTATTTCCATGCATCTGCCGTGGTAAATAAATATATTCCCCCTTACCTCTAGATTCCTTCCTGCATCAGAAATCAAAAAGTCCTATCATAGCACAGGAGAGCAAACTATTAATTTCAAAGCAGACAATTTCCCACAAACCCTGGGAGGGTTTAAATGACAACCACACAGTGTCAGTGAGACACTCAGAATGCTGCAAACCTACACATTATAGAGGAAGATGTTCTTAAGAAGTGTGCTAAAAACTGCATTTAGTAATACAAAAATGAAATTTGGTCATGGTATCTTTTCATAATCACATTTGCAATTTAACAAACATTGCCTGAAATCCTCTCAAAACCTTCCCTGGTATGGCATTGATGTTCAATTTTGATAGCCTAAATTTTTGCCCAAATAGATCTGTTTTGCTTTAATATCAATTTCCTGCATAATTTCAGGATGTGCTTAGGTCTCAGCTGAATGGTATCTTTATGGGTTTACTTATTTACTGAATGTATTCAAGTGAATAAACATGCCATTTCTTTGGTACAAACAAAAGCAAAGTTCCTGGCTTACATCAGCTTGTTGTCCCAGAATAGAATCAAAGGCTGCTGAGGTAGTTCATGTCCCTATTTAGAAATAGGAAAACCATTGTTTTGTGTACGCAGATACTAAGCACTTCAGCTTGAGACGGCAGAGGGACCTGGGGAAGTTAGCAAGCCCAGTACTAGCTACGTTCTTGCCATGCAGGCTGCCTGTAGCAGTATTTTGTGTTTGTGTTTACTTGCAACACGTGACAATTAATCAGCTGGAAAAACATGGTAGTGATGTTTAGTTTCAGGCTCGTTAAAGAGTATATGAGACCATATCTTCTGTTTCCCTTGATTATCCCAACTGCTCTACCATATACCATTCCCCTAACACCCATAAAACTGTAGCAATGCTTATTCTTTTCTTAGTCAATGAATTACAGGATTTGCACAGGATGCAGCAGAAACTGTAAACAGAAAATAGAGAACAGTACCATAAATACAGTTACTAACATTTGAGTAACAAACACAGTAGCAAAACAGGTGTTTTCCAACAACACGACAGTAGCAAGCCCCCTAATTCCAATGAGCTTTCAAAGGGAAACTGGGAAATAAATTGTATTTGGAGCTTTGCAAATAGTTTCTCAAAACAGTTAACACCTGTGGGGATGCATCCAAGCAAGTGCATTACCAGAACCTCATGCCTTTTCTGCCCAGCTGCTACAAATAGGTAAAATTCCAGATACAGTGGAATATAGTGACATGACTAGTGACCCCATTTTTTTTAACCCCTAACTACTTCAGAATTCCACAATTGGAATGATTCCTTTGTGTTTCTGGGCAGAAGCTTGACTACAACAGTGTGGTATATGGAGGGCTTGCCCTTCAGTTATTATGTCCGTAATTTTTTTGTGTTAGAAAACTTTACAAGAGATTTTTACTCAAAAGCATTCCAAAGCCTTCTAGAAATGCTGCAACACAGCTAACCCCTTCTTCTGCATCTAGCACAATTTCTCCTCCAAATTTTAAAACTCCAAAAGCAAGTGGAAACCTCTTCAGAGAGGAAACAAAGACCAACATATTAATGTGAAAATCCCAGCAGAATCAAGTTAGATGGAGGGAAATCATCTGAAGTGAAAGTTGGTGGAATGGCCAGCTGACATCTGGAGGCTGGGCAGAATAGTGGTATTCCTCCTAGTCACAGCTGTCAGGCGAAAACTGCATGAAATCAAGCCCTTGCTCAGTGCATGGGTAAAGCACTGTAGCCACTGTTCGTCTACTGCACAATGATCTGGCAGCACGGCTCTGCCTTGGCTGAGAGAGGTGATTTCTAAAGTCTTCTCATGGGCTCACAGAATCATTTAGGTTGGAAAAGAGCTTTAAGATCATTGAGTACAACTGTTTTCTCCACTAAAATTCTTGGTGACAACAAATCTGAGGGATATTTTATCCTGACTAAAAATAAAAATGCCTAGTTGAATTTGGAGCAGCCTTTGCTGCTGACTGACCTAAATAAACTTCACTAGCTGAAAGGAACAAGTATCTCAGCTCTGCAGGTTCATGTTTAGTGAATCGTTGTCTATCAGTAATGGGAGAAGGTTTCCTCTTATCTTCAGAAAAATAGGTGAATCCCTTCTCATGGAAAAAGCTAACATAAAAAAGTAAACATCAAAAGATGAAGCTGAGTGTTGTCAGGAACAAAATGTGTGCTAAATTAGGGTTGTGTGTTTTGTCTTTCCTGTTATTAATGGCATCCTCAAAGGATACTGACTCACTCGATGACTGAAGTGCTTGTGGTTTGGGACCCATCCTGAGCCAATAATCCTGGAACCAGGGAAGCACTTCCCTTTTCTTTACACAAGGAAGCTTCCAGACCCAGCTGCTATATGTTGCAACACCAAGAAACATGGGCATCGATGGGCTCACGGTAGGACTTTCTAAAAGGGACCAAGTTATCATCTTCTGAGGTTTTCCAGCTGCCGGCGAGATTTTCTAGCAGTGAACAACCAGGATTTTGGCAGCTGTCAAATACTCCTCCTTTCACACCCAGACCGGCCAAGGATTGGTTTTGCAAGTTGTCACTTCCCCCTGTCCCTGCAAGCAGGGATTTGTCAGCCGTGGGCACAGACAAACCCTACCTGTAGTCCAAGGAGCAGCACTGAGGGGCCCACTGGGGTGGTTTGTTTGCAGTGACCTGGACTGGCTTCCCATTCCCTCTCTGACATAAATTCCTGTCACTTCTCTTTCCACTTACCCACTTGCAATTGTTTTTCTTTTGTTCCCAGGAAGTGACAGATGAAAGGGCTGCACACCTCAGGCTCAGCGCTGTGTTTACACTGGGGCATTTTAGCTTGATTAGAAATTCAACTCTTCCTGTTACTCAGGTGGCTGGATTACTGCTGGGGAGAGCACCTGCCTTTAGGGAAAGGACATAAATAATTCAAACCTTGTACCGAAAGCCACCTGCCTCTACCACTGTGCTTGGTATTTACTGGGACCTTGGAGCAGTCAGAGTCATTGCCATGTCTCCACTGTGTGACACCTTCATGCTGCACAAAGTATGTGGCATGTAGGAAATGGACCTTCCCAACAGTAAGATGATAAAGGATTCTCCTTGTCAGAGTATTTCAGTCAGAATTGTCATTTTATGTTTTCCCAATACTTGGCCTGGCCTCAGCATGATAGTGATCCAGCTTTAAAAGAATAACTTATCCTACAGAAAAAGAATGTATTTTTAATTTTTCATATGGCTATGTAGCAACATTTAATAATTCGTAATAGTCTAAGTGATTTTAAAAGGACCCAAGCTGAAGAAACTTTAAAACCCAAAAGGTTTCCATATTTAGATGTAAAATGTTAATTGTTTGAAAAGTCTGAGTGAGGTTCTGTTGAGCAAATTAGTTATGCAAGCAGTGAAAAGATGCCCTCAAGATGCTTACAAGCTAGGAACCTGGTGGAGCACTCCTAGGGTTTTCTTCTCATTCCTCAAGTATTCACCTCTGCCTGCTTGTTACTGTTGCTAATAGGTACCTTTGGTTTCCAAATTATTGCCATGTGAGTGGGCTTTTGGAACCACCTGGAGCCCTCCCTAAGGCGGGGAGCCCTGTGTGCATGCAGCAGTGGGCAGCCTGGGCAGGAGGTCACAGACATGCTTCACACCATCCGTCTGGCTTGGCATGATGTCTCAGCTGCACGGGCATCAGCTTCTGCTTAAGTCTTCACTGAACTGCGTTGGGTGACCATGATCTTGCCATAGGTGGCCCTGAAAACACCCAACTACTGTTTAGGAACAAAACCCAGGAACCTGAAGTGATGTGTGAGCAATTTAAAATGTTAGTTTTCAAATCCTTCCTGTTTTAAATCTTACAGTAGATAACAACATTTACGAGCTACACCCGGTGCTATTTTTATCTATCTGCAAGTTACTCCTGCAGTCTGATTAGAAATGTGCTGGGATTTACAGCTGTGTAAGTGAGAGACAAATGTCATTCAGACAGTTGGACTGCACTCTGAATAGCGATGCAGTGGGAAAGTAGCTCCAATTTCAGCCGAGTAACTGCTGCTGAAGCCTCAATCTGCAGCTGCTCGTTAGTACATGCTGCTTCATGGACAGGGCAAATCCACCAATCCTTTCACTTCTGGCTAAGCCATGCCTCTCCTCTGTGCTGCAGCTTGGAGAACCCCTGCAAAGGAAGGTTTTGTGCTGTACTCTGCGGTCCTGTGGCCATTCTGGTGTTCCACACCTATCCGAGCACTGAGAGCCACTCCCTAACCTGAGCACAGTGACAGTGCAATGCCACTGCAAAGCGCAATGCTGTGCTGGCACAGCAAGGGAGTGGATTGGTCTGTAAGAGCATAAATTTGGCATAAGGCTTCCCAGTTGATACATATTAAGAGTGTTTTATAATTAAGAGGTCTCTACTGCTTTAAAACTGTCAGTCAAAATGGGTTTCTTTTTGGTTTTGGGGGAATGGGAGATTTTGTTTTCTGAGTGACCTTGAATTACCCAGACTATACAATGGATGGCATGATCAGGACACTCACAGTGACCACTTCTTCCTCTGTAGTCCTCCCCCAGCATCTTTTGTCCAAACTACATCAGATCCATTCATGAGGTTTTCCTCTTCCAGGCTTACACTATTCCTAAAAAATTCACAAAGGCTGAATTGATATTCCAAAAAATAATGCCAGCAGGAAACAGAATGGAGACTGAAGCATTCTCATCTTGAGAAACAGGCCAACAAAGAGAATATTGTCTGCATTTTGTAAAAGTTTATTGTCAAATTGCTTTGACCTCAGCTTTAGACTTATCTATATGTTTCTCTGTAGCAAAATTTGAAATGCTGACAGAACAGCATCAGTGTTCACAATACAGTAATCTCATGACATCTTTTGCAGTTGGCCTTTATGCTCATCGTGATAAAACACCAGCCAAAAAGGGCACTTTATGTCTAATTACCCTGACTGAAACTTGGACGTTGTGCAGTGGAGAAATACAAATCAGCAAACGTTTTCTTGACTCAACTGCTGGCAGTATTCAGCTTTTGAGATCTTTCAAAATAATGTATTTATGAAGCTTTTTCATTTAACAAGGTGCAATCCAGCTTGTAAATATAATCCAGTTTTTGCTTTGGATCCTGTCATGAAGAGTCAGCATTGAATATTCCTGATAGCACAAAAGTACACATGTAGCTTGTGAAGCAGGTGGCATTTTTTAGAGAGCTGTGCTTTGTCAGGAACATCACAGTCTACAGGGATGGTAGTGAGAGTGAGGTCTGCAGACATGAATAGGTCATCCAAACAGTGACAGTCAAACCACGTCAGATTTTTAAAGTCTGTAAATCCAGACTTTTATATAAATTAGCAAATGGTCTCAGTTTCTACTAAACTAGGGTGAAATGAAGAGGAGACTGCCAATGAGGAAATTCGGAAACAGCCCTTAAACATTCACATCTCACAACTGGTACCACCAAGTCCAAATAATTCTGAAGGTAAACTGTGTTTTAAAAGATCTCTCAAAATCGATAGCTTTAGGTACTTCAGTTATGTAGTGATGGAAAATGTGCACTTCAGAGCTGCTTCCTGGGCTGAAACTTATGCAGTGAGAATGGGGGAACTGGTCTCTGAATATACCTTTTTATGATCATCTAATTTTACTTAAACAGACAAGTGATGATATGCAATGCGGACCTACTTTTCTTTCACTTACACTTTTTTTCCCCTGCTGATAAATCTGTTCAGTTAAAGAAGTCATAAAAATAAAGGACAGAAGCAAACAGGACTCAATTTTTTAAAAAGCAAAACTGAGACTGGGAGAAATACTGTTGTATAGAAAAGCTACAAGGTGAACCTCATATAAAATTCTGTGGTACTTCCTAATCTTGCAGCATATCTAATGACAGTGTCCTGGGGGATAGGGCAGAATGAACATAGCTCTTAACATAGGAAAGCACGACAGATAAGCTATCAGATTTTCATTACAGAGCAGAGGTTTTTTTCATTCATAGTGGATTTATTATAGTAGTTATTAAGGTCAATAAAACACACCATTGACTCCAGGGAAGATGGCAAGAGACACAGCAAACAAGTTGTTATTGATTTGGCTCAGGGGCAATAAAACACCCACTGACCCATTCCCAGATCGGTTATTTACTGCTTTTGCTTATTGCTAGATGACAGCTAGCATGACAGATGTCCCTTATGTTTGTTATATATAAATATTCTAGTTTGCTGGAATACATTCATTTGAGATGCTTCAGAATCTCACAATGAGCAGATGAGTTGTAACGATCTGTGCAATGAGATGCGCAGATATAGATCTGCAGAAAAAATTGAAGGGTCTCTTGATTAGCACAGAATTATCTTAATATATGATACTCACCATCAAAGGAATATAATGGACATGTATGTTTACATGTGCATCTAACATCTAAATTCAAGTTTTCATCTTTCCCATATATTAAGAAAATTAATGGATGCCAGTATCTTGTCCCATTATAAACAGTGTCAAGATTTTTATTTTACATTTTGAACAGTGCTATTATATTTCATTGTATCATTGAAAGCCCTTGATAGATTTATATTACACATGAATTACAGCCATCTGTGAATTACAGGGTTGCAGCTCTATTGAAAGATTCAGGTAGTGTCATAAACCACAGGAGAGAAGCCTGATTCACTAAAATCCCAAAGGAATTATAAATCTGTAACTTCCACCTTACTTGCATTTTTACATACAAGTGCTATGTGAGGAAATATGGATACATTTACACCTCATTTCCCAGATTCCCTTCTCTCCACTCATCCTACTTCATCATTCCCTCCTTTTTGTGACTCCTCACATCCCTTCATACAGGGCTGGATTGCTCTGAGTGGCAACTATAGTCACTGGCTCAGCTGCGGTGTTAATGTCTGTAAGTCCTCATGTCTGTCTATTCTATTTTACATTAGCACTGTTTGAAATACCCCCTGCAGAAAAGTCAGCAAAAGCAAACGTGGGACAATTCATGATATACACAAGTTTACAGGCCAGTGAACTGGCTTAACCCATCAGTGAAAGTGTCTGTGTTAACCTCCTGGGTGGAGAAGTAGTGTCTCTGGGGTGTGGTGTAACCCCTGTCCTGATACTTATTTATATTGATGCAGATTCCCAGGACTCTCTGGCAGTCTGTCCCTCCTTGATCACCACAACCCTGGGAGAAAGGAGGGAAACCCTCTTTACAGGAGGAGGCAAGCCAGATCACTCATAAATTTAGCTCATTTGATGATCTGTTTTGCATTTTCCTGCCCAGTTTCAATTGCATGGCACAGTACAGAAGGGAATTTTTCTTCTCAGCAAGGATATAGTGGAGTAAGTCTGGCAGGTTACATGCATTCTGTCTGTGGCATTCACAGCCTGTCCATGACTCTATAACTGGTGTTTGACAACTACAGACACATGGTTCCTTCCATTTCTAACATGGAAATGAAAGATATTTTATATACTGCTTTTTTCACATAAAGTCAGGAGACCTGGAAGCCAAGAGGAAGGACCAATTACATGTCACCAGGCAGTACGTGGGTAGGCACAGCCCAATACCAGCCAGTCAACAGGGCTTCAGGACTCCCACTGCTGACCACTGAAATGGTTTCAAAGCACAATGCGCTCAGCATGTCAGTGTGACTCAGTCGTGTCACTTAATGCCCTCCCACACTTTAATGAAATGTCAACAAATAAAATTATATGGTTTACACAGTTTACACCTGGATGAGGTACACCTCAGCTCATCTTCCCCAATGTTCACAATTTAAGATTTTTGAAGCTTTCTGAAAATGTTGCAGATCAAGGCATATTGAAAAGGTTAAGTAAATCTAACAACTAGCAAGGGTTAAATAAATCTAATAGCTAGCAATGAAATATCAGAATCCAGTGCTGCAAAAATCCAAGACTTGCAGAATTTGGCACTTGAAAACAGATTGTACAGGTGCAGAAACATGACAGCTGTATACGATCATAGCCAAGGAGCAAATTAAAATTGCTCTTGAAATTCCCTTGCAATTAGTGCAGGGACACTGCACATCATCAAAGTCTGTCCAGGATTTCACAAAGTGAAACGAATGCTCATGACACTAGCTATGTTTCAGTGTGATTAGTATTAACTAAACAGTGGGGAAAGTCTCTGCAGACCAGAAGATCTCAGACCCCATTTTGAAGTCTGATGTGGAGAAGTGTTTCAAAGAACTGGCATGCCACCATTTTAAGGTGGAAGCCACATCTGCCTGATTTTACCCTTTCATAGCAAGGACATATTGAGATTTAAAGGTCCATAGAACAAACAGCTTGCTGGACATGTCTATCGCCCCTGTCAAAGTGAATTAGCAAAGCTCAGATAATTTCCCTGTACTGATAATGTGCTACTCTCACCACCAGCTAATCTTCAGATGATTCTTTTAGGAGAAAGAACACAAACTAGCATAAGAGAATAATTTCCTCCGGAGTATAACTGATAAGAGGAAAATAAATCAGTAGAAAAAGACCATATTAATTTTTAATCTCTGTTTTTCAGAATAAACATACATTCAGTGTTTAAGCACATCAACAGTTCCACTTATGTCAATGGAAAATTTTACAAAACTGGATTGTGGTCCAATTTATGTTGAGCCTTTACAACAATGCAGAAAAGCGGGGATTTTTGAAGATCTAGGTTTCTTTGAAGATTCAGGTTGCTTGAAAGGATGCCCTTGATGTATCATATACAAAACCTAGACTAACTTATTGTTAAAATAACTGACTAAAGTAAAATCTGAAAATGCAATAATAAAGCTCCTATCAAGATGGCTGTGTGCTATACTGACTTTATTTTTTTCTTCAGTATAATACTAATCCTATTTCCTCAAGAGAAGAAATTGGGGAAAAAAATGTGGTAACCATCTATGAAAAAGCATTGTACACTAGCATAGACAAGGCAAAACTACACCCCTCTGAGTGGCCACTGTGTCAGGACAGTGTGTTAAGCACAAATTATGGTAACACTTTTAAAAATGTGTGTGTTGGAAAAAGTCTGTCAGCCTTCTTCCCACATGCCACCTTCTATTTCAAGCATTGTAAAGATGTGTAAAATATATATGGGCAACAAGCAATCATCTTCCGGTCATAAATATTTGGAATGAAAGATAATGAAACTGTTAATTTTGTGCAGTTCATTATCCTAAATTTTCTATGACACTGCAGAGATTTATGCCCGTGCTTCAATGTTATGCATTGTTCACAATATCATCTACAACTGTGCTTTCTGAACTGCCTAACCCTAACACTGCATCCACATCACCAGAATGAGGTATGCCTACACAATGTAGGATGTGGAGATCCATATTCTGCAGGTGATTTTGACAATGATTTTCCTCTTGACCTTAGAAAACTCATTAAGAAGGTCTACTGGCATGCTGCCAGACATGCTTGACTCCCACGGGACTTGTAAGATGTGTGGGAAGATTAAGCCTTCAATTATGTGTCCTAGCATCCATTCACATAGTTGGATCCTCAGAGGAAAGATTATCTTGTTTGCAAAGGTGTCCCTGACAAACATTTAAGACCTGAAATTTTAGCTGATACTCTTTCCTTTGACTCATCCTAAGCAAAGAAAGACAGAGAAAAACAACTTCCTTCACTGACAGGCCCTAATCCTTTATTAAGTCTTCTCTGCTTTCTCCCAAGGCAGTTGCTTTCTGCAGCACTAGCTCCTCATCCGTGGTGAGAACAGCTGGGAAACTGTTGCATGAAAAAAAAAGGGGGGGGGGCGAAGAATTATCTCTGGGACTGTGGCAAGACCTCTCACTTTAGGACATAGTTCTGTTTGCAGTTTTAAAGTCCTGAAGCTTACATACATACAGATGCCATATCAAAATGAACAAACAACGTCTGCAGAGCAAAGCCTGGAGCGGACAGGAAATGCCTTGAGGTAACCCTGGCAACCTTAATTTTCTCCATTTGTGCAGTCTTTAATTTTGTCATCACACAGTAATGACTCTCCTTCAGTAGACTTGCCTGCCAAATGTTTATAGCAGCACCAGCAACCGGCAGGTTTAAGGTATCCAGGCGAATTGTTCAATAAAAATTACAAAAAAACCCAAAAAAGCCAAAAAACAAAAAACCAAAAAACCTAGAGGTAAAGCACACATGGAAATTTACCGATCTTTCAGCTCTGACAAGAACCCCATAGTTCCTGGGCATTCAAGTTTCACACGTAAGACAGAGGAAAAACTGAGGGAAAGTGAGCACAAAAAAACCCATGGACAGTCATCTTATGTAAAAATTATACTTTTAGGATGTTGACATGAGTTTATCCAGCTCCTCAATACATCCTAAAAGCAGCTATGTTGCTAGTAGTCCAATCCTGACCACTACCAAGCTCCCTTTCTCAACGTTTCCTAGTGATCTCGTTTGTTTTTCAAAGAGCTTGCTCACTTAACTGAAAAAAAAATATTCATTATATTAAAAATTTATTTTCAATACACAACAAAATGTTTTTCAATATGCAAAATTTTCCATCACAAATGAAATTTCTTTATAAAGTACCTTTGGGGAGAAATTGTTCCCCTGGAACTTCCACAAATGTGGAGGCAACAGAAGAACAGTAGCTATTGTAATGTTTATATAGTTGCTCTTTATAGCAAACACCATAGCTGATTTTGTAATTCTATAGAGGCTGCACCTGGGAGCACAGTAAGATTGTTCTCCCCACTCCCACTGGATTGGCTATGCTACGATTTAGTGTTGAGGAGACTAGCAACTGGAGTTTTCCCTATAAATAACAATCCCCTCCTCTTCTCTCTAGCCAGTGGAGCTAGTAACCGGACTAAGATCTAGAGCAATTGAGGAATGTCTTCATTAGTGTTTATGAAATATTAAATACTAAAGAGATAATTGGCTACTAATTTGTCCAAGATAAATAATTCCACATGAAATTACAGAAGTAATGAGAATGATACAGAGGAAAAATAAGTTTATCCATGCTGTCTAAACTGTAGCATTTACTGTCTGAGTAACCAGCCATCTTATTATTTATTTGTGAATACAAGGGGTTTACGTGTCTCAAATTCACTATTTTTCAGTTAAAGGTGGCCCAAAGCTGTAAAGCAGAAATCTGTGTTTAGCTCAGAAGAGAGCAGGAAGCTGTGATCTATTACTGTTGAAGCAAGCAAAAGGATTGCCTTTGAAAAATGAGTCTCACATATCCACTGTAGAAAGAAAACACAGAAGTACACAAGCAAGAGTAATAAGTGAAATAGAAAAGATGAAATAATAATAAATCAAGTGTAGAAGTCATCTAAGAACCTTGCAAGCTGATAAGTACTGCAACATCTGGAAAATTCCTCTGAATTTCAATCTCTGGACCTGAAGGCTCTGAAGAACGAGGCAAGCAGATCACAGGCAACCATTAATAATCCCTCATGTCTCTTCTGGGGCCGGTTAGCCCTTGCAACAGATCTCATGTTAAAATTTAGCATGTTGGCCTCAAAACTAAAATCAGGTTATTAATCAAAGAGTTTCAGAAGTATTTATGACAATCTCTCCCTGGTTCTGACTCCCATTACAGCAGGATGCAAAGGCTTTTGTAACCAAGGACAAATACAGTCCTGCTGCTCTGCAATAAGAATTTCAGTGTGGAGTTCAAAATCGACTGAGAACATCAGTCCAGCCCAAAGATACTCTGTCCATTTAACTGAAACAATAGGATAGGGGTTATAAGTCACGTAATACTGAAAATTGTGCTGGTTTGTTTGCATGTTTGCAGCGTTTGTTTATAAGTTTTCCAGTAAGGAAGGGAGGACAAACGCCTTGCTCAACTTTCTGCCTCTACTTTTTCTCCTTTAAAATTATGATACAGGCTGGTGTGAGGTACTTGTAGATGGGAAGGGGATGACGAGAAGGATCTTGTCACATTTCCCCGGGATGGGTCTGCCAGCACTCACTGGCAGAGGCAGTGCTTCCCCCACCCCCCTGTGTCAGGAGCAGGGCTGTTGCAGATGCCCACTGACGTCTCTTGTTCCTCAGGCCTGGCCCCTTCTTCCAGGCCTGGGCTGAAAAGGGACAGGGGGGATGTTGGCAAGGGGAGAGACCAGGCAGAAGCCAGAAATGTTGGGGTTTGAGGGTGAGCAGGAGGAACACTTGGAGCCCGTGGCAGTGACCCTGGCAGCGGGATCCCTGCTGAGGGCTATGGTGGAGCAGACATGGAGCCCACTCAGCCTGGAGAAGAAGGTGGCCTACAGAGACAGCTGAAGGGCTCCTAGATGGTGTCCTTGCCAAGAGCCCTCCCAGAAAGCCAAAGATCTGGCCCCATCTCCAGCCAAAGGCCTTGGCACAGGTGACAGCCGGCATCTGGCTGTGCGTGGCTCATTGCCACAGGCCGGAGAGGGAGCCAGGCGGCTACACAGAGCCAGTGCAGCCAGCAAACCACCTGCCTTCCCCTGGCCACCATGGCTGGTGGCTACCAGGAGCTGGACTCTGAACTCAACCTGGCGTGGGCATCCTCATGCTCTAACTAGATCTCTGAAGGGATCATAACTAGCTTGGAAATATGATATACAATTCTTGGAAGAATCCCATATCAGGATTCTTCTAGAACCCAGGTATCACCTCCATGAGCAGGCACTACTTCAGCAAGAGGACTCTAATAGTACATCTGGTAGTTTCTGTTAAGTGCAAGGAAGTGCTAGGAGCTTGTCATTAAAAGCAAAGAAACAGATTTTGCCCAAAGCCACCTATAAGCATTGCTACTTTGGTTTTGAGGTCTGGTCAGGAAGATGCGGAGTGTTGCATCCAGCTGACTGTCAATCCATGCCTAGGAGCAGAGTGAGGTTGGGGAAGGCTGTGTCTCCTCTATCCCTCCCAGCTGTTCTCCCAAGCACAAGTGAGCAGCAGGGGATGTGAAAAACACCGCAAATTTGGGACAAAGGCAAAATCCAGGCAAGTTGAAACTGAAAGGTTTAAAATAGAGATTCACTTCATTAGGTCTTTTGCAAGGATTACAAACTTGCAAGAAGCTTAAAAAAATTATTTGGACAAAATGCTTTTCCTAAGGTATACATTAAAGAAAAAAAATGTAATGTATTTAATTAAATTTTCAGTCCAGAATACAGTTTCAGTGGAAATGAGGAAGACATGCCAAAAGAACCAACAATTTGGTGGTTAAGGCAGCTCATCTGCTGTATGGGGTAATAAAGTCCAGATCCCACTTTAAATTAGGGAATGTGATTTTCTTGCTGTTAATTTAATTGTTTTCTTATTCATGCCAGGAACAAATTTAAATTTACTTTTGGGAGGTCAAAATTCACTTCATGTTCTTTCAAATGGGCTGAGTTATTTATAGTGTTAGTAAAAAGAAGATGTTTGGGGGATAATCTGCATTTGTATTAGCTAAACAGCTTTGGGTTTGAACTATTTGGAAATGGATCAACCCAGAAACAATAAGAAATTATTTACTGACAAATAATAATTCTGCCCACATTTTTCCAGCGCTGTAAGTGCTTGTATAATGTTCACGAGATATCAAATGGCAAAAAAGAACATGGGAAAGTGAATTACCTTCACCATCAAATTTACATTCACATGCATAACCAGCATTTGTGTTTCTGCATTCTTCTCATTTCTCCATGAGAATGCAGTAATCCTACTATTCCCAGTCAGGTAAATGCATTTTTTCTGTCTTTATAGTGAAAATAGCAACAGGATTTGGTCCATGGGGAAATAAAACTGTGGCAATACTTTAGATATTTTATGCATTGTATGATAAATGTATTTTGATAAATAGTTTAGATAATTGAGCTCCCATTGCCACTGCTCCTTCAGCTTCTTAATCTGAGCTTGTTCTCCAGGTCAACAATTCAACTCATCAGCACCTTCCAGTCTTCACTAACTTTGGTGTTATATTTACTTGTTGGTGTTTTCATACCTCTTATATTTCTTAAAGACTTCTCCAAACCTAAATTAAAGGTTATTGATACTATAAAACACTTGAATTGTTTTACAACTAACGTGATGGAGTTTCGCTTGTAAGAACAAGGTGTTTTTCAGTGGTATGATATACAAACCAAGCTGACATTCACAGCTAACATGGGCTGAACACCACACCTCAGCATTTTACAGAACAGCTTCAATGCAAAATCTCCCTAAAATCATCTAGGATTTTAAATTAAAAGTGTAACTTGATAGCTGTAGCCAGGGTCTGAAAGAGCCATCGCTGGTTCCCTTTTCTACAAGCCCTACTGGAAGCAGCAGGACTGAAGCCCCAGTGGGGAACCAGATTGGACACTTGTGTGAGTTGCAAACCAAATACCGGGACGCATGTGCTGCTGTGCTAGTGTGAGAACCCACTCTGAGCTGTGGGAAACAGTGTAACCGCATCCTTGGGCTCTCCTTCTGGGCTAATTAATATGTGTTTCTCAGAGTCTAGCATCAGTTCACTTATCTCTACATCTCTGTATAAAAAACATATCTCTGTATAAAAACCCTTTTAATTCAAAACCCTTTTAATTCAAAACCAAGAAAAACAATTTTAATTCAAAAGCATGTTTGGCATAAGCTTGACTAGAGCTGATGATGTATTCCAAGAGATTTATGTTTGGTTTTTATTTTCAGTTTACAAAACATACTGAAACTGATTCATACGCATAGGTACCTGTAACTCTTTAGTATTTTGGGAAATAAACCACGCATGGATAAGTCCAATGTTTATAATTTTTTACAGCATATTTTATGCATGGTTCTCAAAGACTTTTCCTAATATTAAATATGCTTAAACATGACATGTGTGATTCCCATTTTAAGGAAAAAGTGACACACACAGAGGTTGAGTAATTTGGCAAAAAGGGACACATAACCCAGACATCCTGGACTCAAACCTTAGAGAGCAATTCTGTTGGGACTAGGTATTCAGCCTGCACTGCTAAAATTAGCTAATTAATAAGATTATGAAGTAAGAGGCTTAATATTCCAGTAGGACCTGTAAGATGACTATATTTTCTAATACTTGAAAGAATGTCTGGACTGTGATACCATACGAGAATACATTCACCACTCAGCAATACATTACCAGTCACCAAAAAAACCCCAACCCCCGAGTAATTTGCTTTTGTAAATACTGAACACATGGACAGTAAATAACAAGAAAAATCATTAATGTTAATCACCAGGGAACCAGAAGAGTTCAGGGAATCCATCTCCCAAAATGTAAGCTTATATAACAACATATGTTTTTCTAAAAGGTAAGTTAAATTTTCAAAGGTGCATATGTTGGATATGTAAACAATAATAGCGAATTTAATCTCATGAGAGATTTATAATGAGAGATTTACAGTGATATTGTACATGTAAATTTAGTAATTAAGTGAACAGAAATTGTTCAAATTTAAAAAATAGGATGTTATTTAAGAAAACAGCAGGTAGCTGACCTTTTATATAAGTAAGTAACGATTTGCTTCTGTAAATTCAGAGACTAATTTTCAAAGAAGATTTGAAGGTAATAGCAGGTCAAAATACAGCTTAACAATGTCTAGGAAGGAATATTTTCTTTCATTGTATTATTAACAATGTAAAATTATCCTAACCTACTCAAAATATTATTATTCTGACAAGATAAAGAAACATGTTTACTGATAATATCAATTATCCTGTCTTACATAAAGTAATTTACTAGTAGATTAGCAATCAAACTGGCTCTGACTTCTGCCCCTGGAAAGCCTCTCTTATTTCTCCCTTCTCTTTGGCAGTGACTTCTAGACATTTTATTTTCTTTCGACACAAGTGAAATTAAACTGAACATCGCCTTCTTATGATTGCTTTTCATATATACTAAGTTGCTTTCCATGCTATCATATTCTGCTCTCCATATTATCATTTTCTTCTGTCTCTTAAGGTTATGCTATGCTGTTTCCTATATTTCCTTGTGCTAGGTACAGTTAACCGTAAAGGACTGAAGAGTAAACAACAGGTCTACAGGAAGTTCTAAAGCAATAAAACATTTCCAATCATCCTGGATCAAAAAGAAAGAAAGAAAAAAAAAGAATGAGGATATATTTTCATCTCCTGAAATGTTCTGATTGTCAAACAGCGTACTTTCAACATAGGTGACTGCACAGCCAAACTTGAATATTGTCTGTGACAAGGCTTAAATATCTCATCAGGAGCTTTAAGGTTGCTTTCCTTTGTCGAGGTTTGCCCAGAACTAGTCTGCTGGGCTAACACTGTGACCGATTTACTTAGGTCACCACCAGGCAAAGAATAGTATAATTTTTCCTGTACCCTGGGCAAACCTCTGTTAAAATTAGGAGACAGGTCCCATTAATCGCAGGTTTGTATTTTGAGGAAATTTAGGCTGCTCTTAATTCTTAGTATCCTTTTACATAATCAAAACAAAGCAAACAGTCTGTGGGAGGTGGTGGGCAGGTCAGGCCTGCTAGGTAATACCTTACAGGAAAATTATTCTGTAGAAGATGCAAAGCCACCAGTATGGTCCTCTGCTAGTTCTCCCAATCAGCAGGTCCATGACTAGCATATCTTGTTTTCTCCAGCTCTTATTAATCTCAGGTGGTCCTATGAGTCTTTGACTATATTTATACCGCACCATAATTAATGTCCTGTACAGATGACTGGGAAATCTCCAACCAAACTGACAGAAGACACCAATGAATAAGAACAGGTTGTGGGAATGTGTTGATATTGATGGAAATTTCATTTGGGAAGACTTTGTATCCAAATTACATACCTTACAATAGCCAATAAACCAGGCTCAGTTTTAAGTTACTCCTTGGTCTGACTCAGCTCTGCAACCTAACCACCAGGCTGCAGGCGAATGCTGAGTGAATTTCTCTGTCTTTGCTTTTGGAAAGTCCCACTTCTCATAATTTCCATGATGGTCTGTGGAGCAAGGACCTGAACCTTAGTTCCCACCATCCCAAATTACAGCTGGGTTTGCCAAAATATTTAGTGATTAACGCAGAAAATCTTCAAAGGGAGAAAATGAAACATCCTACCCATTTCTACTCTTTCCAAGAAAAGTCAGCCTGGGGGTGGTAACATGTTCCTGTATAAATGAAAACACAAGAAGAAGTACTTAACCCCAGTGGCCTAGAGGATTACCCAGGCACATTAGCAGTTCTGGGACAACTTCCTTCACCAACTTGGTGGATTTGGAGTAGTTTTTAACACACAAATTGGTGTGGTATAGGAAAAAGCATTCCCACCCAGTTCTAGCCCTGTGGCTATATGGAGTTGCACAAAAGCTCATCTGGCTCCCAGGCCTCTGAATCTGGGCAAACACGTGTTAGTTTAAAATTGTCCTTTGTTTCCCGCACTGAGATTACCATGAGTTGGTTCTGGCTCTTCATAAATTATCTTCTGCATCTGCAGAAGTAACAGTTCAGGGCAGATTTAAAATATACATTTGAGTTTGTACTAGTTTGCTTTCCCACCTGTGTACAATCCTCAAGTGCAGACTTTTGTATATGGCTCTCACTCTGACCCTAGGTACAAGAAGAAGATTTGTATGGCAATAATGCCAAGCAGTGCTGGTCTCAGGTACAGTCCTACTGTCCTCACCAATGATACCATGAAAAGGAGGTCCCAGTCTGAAGAACTTCCTCTCTCACCCACGTCCTCCAGTACTTATTATATCATCCAAGGGGTTGGTTTCTGGTTTTTGTTTGTTGTAAAAGTAGATAAGATGGGAGACAGGACAAACAGTGACTGGTCAAAAGCATAGTCTTTCTGCAAGTTTGGAGGACTTCTGCATGGAAATCTGGGCAGGAACTGTAACAGCTCTACAGGTTTCCTATTCAGCTGTTACCCAGGTGGGCCTTGAAGGAATTTCCTTTTAGAAATGAAAGAAAAACATATGGTAGTATCTACATTCACTATTAAAGAACTTGAATTTAAACATAACATCCTGAATTATTTTTTATTTAGAACAGATGGTATTTAAAAAGGGAATGCAAAGGAAGTACTTAAGATGGGATATACACAGTACAAAACAGGTGAGTCAGAAGAAACATTCCAGTCTTGTTTTGCAAATTAAATCTCTTGCTGCAAAAACAAGGCTACTCACATTCTCACAGATCAGTAGCAAAAATAAGATTAGAGGCCTCATTTCCAGCCCTTTTGTGCTTGTGTCAAACATCGACACTGTTTTTATTCAGGAAACGTGATAGACAGGACTTGCAATGGTGATGCAAATCATAACTGAAGTGTACTGACAAAGAGCTGCAGGGAGTGAAGGAAATACGCATAATGTCCATGGAGTCTGGATCTGCTCTGTACTGCTAGTCTCTCAATTCTGCAAGAACTGCTGCTGTAAACCATCAAAGGATGGGGGATGTTGACCTCCTACAACTCTGGCTGGAGATGGGAGGATAATTAAACCTTTCTCATTCACTGACACATCACAACTTCATTGCTTCACAGGACTGTTGCAACAAGTCACTGATGCCTTCTTTTAGATCATCAACTCTTCTAATGTCATCAACTTCCTATGTGTCAAAGCACTCCCTCACTTTTTTTTTTTAAGCAACCCAGAAGGGATTACCATGTTTACAGCACAGACCTCGGAGTCCAATGGCCTATCTTCTGCTCCCTTTAATAGTACTGAATTCTTGTCTGTCCTTGGTTCGGGACACTGTTCCATGAATCAGATTCCTTGTGTTTAAAAGAATCCCACAGGGCTTGCCAATTCTATTTAATTATGATGAAATAAATTATTATTTTTGTTGCAATACAAGCCAATATTTCATACTTCATTATGTTAAAGTCATAACCACAAACATGACATGCTGCCCAATACCAACAGGGAATCAGAAAGCATTTCAGCAGAACAGTCCTTAACGGTGCTTTAGCAAAGATACCTCTCCTTTGTAATTTTCATTTTGCAGAAGACGTCACAGCAACCAATGAGAGCTTGTCCATTGATATAATCCAGCTTTGTATCAGGCAATTCAAACTATTAATAAAAAACATTCATTTGATCTTCAAAATCCAGGTGATGTGCTTATCTCTCAAGACTTGAATAATCATTTTAGGTTCTCTTTTATCCTCCTACTCTTCAGATTTTTTCTAATGTGTTCAATTTTTTTCTGTAGCTACAAAGACATGTAATACTTTGAAAATATTTTTCTTTACATTTCTGGTGTTGTCTTTAAAAAGCATCTGTCACTTCACCTGTCCTTGATAATACCACAAGATTAATCTAATATTAGCACTAAAACCTGTGTGACCTTAAGAATTAAAGTTCTAGTGAGGAAAGAGTCACATGATAAAAACATGTGTGCCATATGCCAGCATATGAAGTACAGGTGTGTAGTCCTTCTAAAGGGCTTCATCCTCTATGTATCAATAACATGTATTACTGGGATTGAATGGGTTAAGAGTTGGTTTTAGAATTCAAGATATACAAGTGATTTGTAAATTTCCATGTTTGCTGCCATGAAATCAACAGCCCTGCTCAGCAGTGAGCTTACATCTCCTTGTTTGGTCTTTTACTGCTCAGGTACAGGCTGAAGATATTCATCTTGCCCTTGATGTCTCTGCCAGTTCAAGCCAAACTTTGGCTTTCCTAACCCCATCCCTACATGTCTGGGTAATATTTCTAAGCCCCTCCTTTGCAGCTTGGCCCTGCTATGGTACTTCATAGGCTGTGCTAAGTAGTTTGTAGCTAGTTCAGTCAGCCTACATTGTACTGTCTTCACAGCAAGTGGCTGTAACATAGACAACAAAGGACCCCTCAAAAGGCATTAATGATCTGTCCTTTTCTTTCTATCATTCATCTTTTGAATGAGACCACACGGATAGGAGTGAAAGAACAAAACACACTCATAAACTTTTACAGACCTAGATGCAGGTGCATGCTCAGCATCTAGAGCTAGTGGTTTATGGTCTTCACAATAATTCTCTAACATTAATGACATTTGAGTAAACTTTCCTATCAAAAACTGAACTCACCTATGCTATCAGCAGTTGTAAATTCTTTATAGGATCTACATCCAATAGCTAGGTGAGAAAAAAAGCTGGAGCACATTTTGCTGTTAACATTGTGACACGCAATGTCATATCTGACATAGATCTTGTCAGTTTTAGTAAAACAAGGGCCCTAGTGAGTAATTTTAACCTTACCTTCTTAGTGCAAGCATAAACTACAGTTTATAGGGACTTCACAGGATTCCACCATTTTACAAAATACATGGTTAAGAACACACTTCCCTCACCCTTAGGTGAGGCTGTACTTTAACCTCTAAAAGGCTTTGCTGGAAAGACTCAACTATTTGCCAGGATTAGTATTTCCAATATAAGACTTGACCAATTATGAGTGTTGAAAAGGACCAAGTCATACAGAGACATAACTATAGGAAAGTATTTGTTCATCCTTTAAAGTCCTGGGTGTTGTGTAAATAAATGTCTTTGTTTACTCTGCTGACTTCAGATTTGGAGGTAAAGTTAGTATACACATTTAACCTAGGATTGTGAAAGTTCATAGAAGAGACCTGTCCTTCAGGACTAAAAATCAGATAAGACCACTGCTAAAAAACAAAACAAAACAAAACAAAACAAAACAAAACAAAACAAAACAAACCCTATTGCAGCAAACTTGGAAAAACCACTCAACAGATCTATGCTAATAACAGAACACTGGCATTAAAATTAGTGTTGATGTATGCAGCACAATGCATTCTCATAGTGAAAACTTGACACTGGCCAGCAGAGTTAATACATGGCATCAGGTAAAAAAAGTTCCTGACTGGGTTTTATGAGCTAAATTAGACTGATAACATGAAAGTCATAAGCATTGGAAGAAGCTGCAAAGTGTGAAAAAAGCAGGGATCTGACAAACAAGTAGAGGCCACTGGGAAAAAAAAAAGAAGAGTTCTGTATTTGTTTCTATTTAGTTTATTTGCAGCAAGGTTAAGATGAATCGTGATCCTAGTCAGAAATGCTGGGATGGAGAGAAGATTTGACAGAAAGCTCATTGCCAATGAAGGAACTTCCAAGATCCAGTGGCCAGAGCTAAGCTCACAGAGGTGAAGTTCACATCACAGGTACAAGCTTTAAAGTAAGTTTAGCTGTTCATACTGTTTACACAGAGACATGGTGCTTTTCTCTAAGAATACTATGCTTTTACAGAATGTTGCAGTTTACATAAACTACCTTGCTGGATGGAAATTGCTTGGTGAAGAAGTTGCATGGCCGCTGTTAGCAGATAATACAGAAAACTGTAAATCCCGACTGGGCGAAGTCCAGTCTGGCTTACCACGATTAGTTTTTGTTTATTTAATTGTCAAAATATTTTCTGCAACTGTTAGGAGCTCAGGGCTAGAAGTCCAGTTCTTGCAATCTCCACCAGTGATGAACAGTTGCTTAATCTTCACTCTTCTTTCAGTCCTCTCTTTAAAACTACATAGCAAAAGAGAAATTTTCATATACCAAGTCAAGAGGTCACATAGACTGGAGGAGAGATAATATCCATAATTTCATTTTCCTCTTGTCATACAGGGAGCAGTTCTGAAATGGGGCTCTGTGCGAAATGTCTGGTACAGTGCAATCCCCACTCTGGATGGAAGTGGTATAATTATACACATGCAGAACTGAAAAGTGGTGGTGCTGGGCATATCTCAAGAGATTTGTCAGTTTGGGCCAGGGTTAGGAGCTTCAAAGAGTTTGACAAATTTGTGTTCACCACACCAGACTCTCCTTGCTTTTACAGGTATCTTCTTTGCATCCGTAAGTGCAATTGCATCTAAGAATTGCTTCTAGGTTTTCCTTCCTAGATGTTAAATTCTGCTCAAAGTTGGAAAGGACAAGTCTGAAGGGTAGAGTTACCATTTTAATTTCACTTTTGCATGGAAGAAATGATCTGGTTTGTTTCCCATCAGGCTATATATTTTAATAAAAACTCAAATGCTTTCTTGTTTGATTGTATTTTTCTTAAAATAAACTTTGTTTCCCATCAGGCTATATATTTTAATCAAAACTCAAATGCTTTCTTGTTTGGTTGTATTTTTCTTAAAATAAATATAGTCCATGTTAATCTTCTCTAGTCTGGGCTGTTGCAGGTTCTATAAAATCAGATGTCTGGTTTTGAAGTCTGCACGTGTGATTAAACACAAATAAAGTAACCACACTTTTTTTTTTCAGTGAAAACTCATGAGAAAAAGGATAGTGAATTATTTTGAAGCAAGGTAATCTTTTAGCCACTTGAGAAACAACAGGGACAAACTCAAAAAAACACTCTGTCAAGACTGTGTACCTGCATTCAAAGGTACTAGAGGATACCACATATGCTGAACTTGTTTAATGAGTAAATCACATAAAACAGAAGTTGGTTTTTTTGGTTTTTTTTTTTTTTATACTTGTTAAATTATATCAGTTACATCAATGATAAGTTGTCTCTTCTCCGGAGTTTGTACTATTTCTTGGTAAGAAGAAAAAAAATTGTCAGCAATGACTTTTAAGAACATATAGGAAACTGATGTATACTCTGAGGTGTGGTTAACTACAGTTGTCTTTGCGTTACACAGAGACCAAAATACAGAATTAACTTTCTTCATAATAGCTAGTGAGAGGCTATGTTTTGGATTTGTGCTGAGGAGAAGGCTGATAACATACTACCAAGACAGACAAGGACTTTTCAGCATCTCTGCTGTGCCAGTGTCTGCAGGGGCAGGAGAAGCTGGGAGGGAGCACAGCCCCAACTACTAGCCTAGGATTTGCTCATAGGTTTGGGATTGAGACCCAAATTCGCCAATGGTCTATTCCATATCATGCATGTAATGCCCTGTATATGGATGAGAATCTGTCTGGAAGTCCTCTCTCTCTCTGGGTCTAACACCTCTCTCAGGGTCATCTTGCTCTCTGAGTCAGCTCTTGGTCTCTCAGACGCTCAGGCTCTTATCACTTTTCTGGGATTGCAGTTTCAGGACTCTCCCTGCTACAGGATTGTTAGCCGGGACTGGGCTAAGCCATGGTCATCGGGTGGTGAGCAGTTCCACTATGTATCACTCTTTGTATATTTGTATATATTACTATTATTAACATTATGATCATTATTATTTTCAGTTTTGTTGCAGTTTACTTATTAAATTGTTCTTATCTCAAACCATGAGTCTCTTTTCCCTTTACCCCTTTAATTCTCTCCCCCACCCCGGGAGGGAGGAGGATGAGCAAGCAGCTGTGTAGTGTTTGCCGCTAGCTGTATTTAAACCAGAACAATACCTAACATAAACTTCCAAGGTTAAGCCTTGCATCCCTTGAAAATTCAGAGTGCACCATTTAGGACTCCTTTTATAAAATGCCCAGGTATTTTTTGAACACAACATTTCTGAGCACTTCAGAAGTCTTCCCTGCTTTGATGGGAGTCTCTTGGATAACAGACAACTGAAGTAATTCTGCTAAATCATTAAAAGCTGCAGGTACCTGCTCCTTAAATATATACTTTCTCTGAACAGTTGCAGCGTTGGAGTTACAGATACTGGGCTAAGCAGATTAATGATATAGTTTTTTAAAAGTGTGATTAAAGGCATCCTCGTTTGTTCCTCCACAGTACCTCAACTCTTTCTTGCTAATGACTCTCAGAAATGTCACGGGGCTGAATAGAACAGGTGGGAAAACATACCAAGGAACACGTTTTCTGGACCATCTTCATACAGTGTAGTGGACCACATAATTATATTTTCTTCTTTGCAGGTTGCTTTTACTTCTGCTACCTCTGAGATTTTGCAAAGTTTAAGTCTATCTCAATGGTAAGAAGAATGCCACAGGAATACAGCATAATAGATAGTAAATAGTAGACACTATATTACAAGAAATCAGAATAATCAGAATCTACATCTGGGCTGGAAACCAGCCACAGGTTACTTTAGGGAGGTTTCTGAAAAGTCGAAGAAGTTGTACCCAGCTCTGACCTGAGTCATATTACAGCTCTTGCAAACTGCTGTATAATCAGAGAATGCAAGTAGTTGTCAATCATAATTATTTACATGCACAGGACAACCCTGGGCACCTTTTTTCAGGGCCCTGAGGGTACTGCCAGCCCTGCCTGTCCCTGCCCACACCCTGGGGTTTCCCCCACACTGCCCAACTCCCAGGACCCCATGTCACCCCCCGGGGCCACCAGCCCCTGCCCCAGCAGTGCTGCAGCATGGCTGCTCTCCTGCTCTGACCCACTCGGGGAGCCCCGGGTGCTCCCAACCCGTGCAGTGTTCTGAGCATGTTCCAGTCATTTAACTAAACCGTCTTATTAACAGTATCCCTATGAAGTGGAAAATCAACCACCCTTTATAGAAAGTAAATGAAAGTCTTTAAGTTCATCTGGAATCATGCAAGTATTTGGTTAAAAAATCCAAGATGGAAACATGACTCACTCTCACATGGTAAAACATAACTAAAATGTGGTTTTTTTAGCAAGCAATTTTGTTTTTATCCAAGTGAGTTTTAAGTGGGAAACTTACTTTTAATTGACTTAAAAAAATAAAATTGGTTATCAGATTTCTATTAATGTTTTCTTTCCCCAAGCTTTGCAACTGATTGGAAAGAGATTCCCCAGGGAGCTGAGGCTGACCCCCCTGCCTGGATGAAAGCAGGAGAGCAGGCTTCTAGCTCCAGGCTGGTCACAGCACATCCCACTCAGTGCCCAGTGGGGGTCTTGGACCAAAAAATCAGGAATAATGTTATCGGTGAGATGCAGGGAACATGGGACTCCTTTGGAAGCCAGTCTTTGTATGGAAAACTTATTTTAGACAGGTCTTTGAAATGCAGCTTGCCATAACTATGTTTTGTTCATCAGCAAGTACCTTCCAGTGCTTAACAAGTGAGACTGTCTTACTTTC
>NW_010133590.1:0-22144 GCF_000699245.1 Pterocles gutturalis | reverse complement strand
GTTACAGGTCTCACCGAGAAACAAACAGCTGGACGGGAGTGATGCTGTTCCCACCGCATGTGACATCTGTCATTCTTGGGCTTTCCTTATTCATACTGCCTGCTTTTGCGAAACAGAGAGGAGGTATAAAATTTTATGCCCTAAAAAATAAAAAGGGAAAGGAGCTGTTTTTTACAGATAATTAATAAACAACCTCATTTGGGCTTAATAAACATATTTCATGTATTAACAATGAAAACATTGCCATTAAACACTTGTACTATTTATTTACTCTTGCCTTTCACTTTTCACTTCAGGCAATAAAATAATTTCTTAAGTTTCCATTTGTTTCTAGGTTTTCTTATTTCCTTTTTTTCCCTTATCCTGAGATAATTCTGTCGAATTTATAGTTCTGTGCTTCTGGGGAATGCTTTTATCCAAACAAATTAGATTTCAGTGAAAGCATTTCTGTCAATACTTTTAATAAGTAATTGATACACTACTCAGTTTGAGGCCTTTACCTATCCTACATTGTCTCCAAGTGCTGTATGTTCACACACTGTAATGTACCTCCTCATCTCATGGAAGCAGCGTAACACATCTCTAGAAAATGAACTATTGAACACTGGCAATTTGTGGAAGTACCTTGCATCTGAAGCTTCCCCAGGAGTCAGTACAATCAGAAATGCTTAGAAAAGAGGTACAGGTCTAAAATGGATGCAGAGTTAGGTAAAGATTTGGAGGGATTTTTTCAAAATTAATCGTACTCTCAGAAATTGTACATGAGTCATGGATTTGGGTACTTGCATGAAAAGAGTTATTGCCCTTCTTTACAGGTACAAATCATTTGTCTAATATTTCTGAAAAAAATGGTAAATTTATGTGTGGTGTTTTTACGTCTGTATCTTCACCCAGCGTGAATTGGCTGCTGACTTCAACAATTTAATAATGAGGATCTACCTGAGAGTTGTTAAAGAAAGGTAACAAATCAAACAGTACGAAGTGTGTGACAGACTAATAGAAGGCATTTAAAAGCATTAGATTTGTCTTTAGCTGGGAGTACTGAACCCCAAATACAATGGTAGCTAAGAACTGCAACATCAAACCAACTACAAGATAGAAATTAAACTTGTCAGCAAAATTTTGGGTGAATTGCAAAGTTTAAGGCAGAATCTCGGTTTTGTCCTGCTTTAATAGTTCAACATCCTTGCTTGTCAAGGTGTTGCACAGAAGATACCTGCAGCTGTGAAACTGCTTGCAAATGAGGCCTGAAGGTGTTTTGGAATTCTTGGATTTTTTTATCAATCTGTGGATGAATTTAACCAAAATATTATGTACAAGTTTTCATGCTAAGTTTTCAGTTCCTTACGATTTGTCATGTTTCAGAATGCAGTTTCAAAAATAAAAATAATAATGTATCTGTACACATATTTGTAGATTTGTAAAAATATTCCTCTGCATGCCCACACAAAATTCCAGGCCCCTCTTTAAGCGACTTTCAAGTAGCTTGTTTTCATTTAGTTTTGCCACTTTTTACTTCTGGATAGGAATTCTTGTCTCTTCCTTTTGAGCAATTTATGTTTCCTACCAGAATGAGGAGAGAAACAGTCTCCTGGTGTTTGTTATTGCTCTTTTTCAAATAGCCATAGTGTCTGTTTGAGCATTGGACTCTTGAGATTTCCAAGCAGCTAGGAGAAACTGGTGACAATTCTTGCTGCCCATTACTTTCTGAAGAGCAGAACTGAAACTGGCAGGAGCATTGCTAGCTCTACGCTGCTATAGTTTTGATAAACGAGAAGAGAAAACCAGAGCAATCTTTGTATATGTTATCTTTGATACCAAGGAGGTCTGGGAACTAAAAAAGCAGAGGATAGAGTTTTGCATCAAGTTAATGATTAACCCCAATCACTACTCACTGTGGAAAGCATCTCATTCACAGCTTGTAAATAGGTATGTGGATGGGTTGGGTTTTGGTTTTTAAATTTTGATATATTCAAGCAGCTGGGCACTTCACATCTTTGTATACAAACTTCCCATTATTTACAGTGCTAAAAAACATCACAATGACGGGTGCAGCCACTGTCAAAGTGTTTTGACCTAATACATTCTTCTAACCCTAGGTGCAAACCCACTAGTTAAAATTGCTTCTCTCTTTGTAGCGTTCTGCAATATATGAGCGCATTGTATATGTAATTTAAACTGATCTGTGGTGCAAGAATGAAAAATCATGGGTTTCTTTATGGTGCACTGCTTTCAATCTGACTTTTCAGTCAAGGGTGCAGGTGTTAATTAATGTACTCATTTGCAAAATCTCAGCAAATCAGTATGTTTTCTACATCCTCCTAAATGTGGCAGGCTTGAGAATATGTTTCTTTAAAGGAGGAATTCTAAGACTGTGGTCATCCATAACAATTAGTTTGTCTCTAGTGACATAATTTGTGGGGGAATTTAGGCAACCTGAATAGGCATAATGGGGCTGAAACGTTAGATTGCATAGCTGCTGTCACCTTTTTTTTAAATTTATTTCCATTGTCTGAAGACAGGAATTAAAATACTTCAGTAGGTATGAATGCTTGAAAACCAGATAATGATTATTATAGACAGTGTTTGTTGTTTTAAAAATAGTCATGAATGTTGTGTTATGGTTTATGATCTCTTGAGTATGTATTATTAAATAAAAGCATTCAGCCCTCTGTTTGTATGCCTACTCCTTACTCATGTTTATGAAATGAAGTTTCACATCCTATTTTGAGTATTCTGGATTTAATGGTGTTTATTTAGTTGAATGAATTTAGAATTACAGTGAAAAATGACTCAGTGAATTGTTTCTTGTTTCATTTCTGGTTTGTGGAGATTCTTTTTTCTTTTTTTTTTTTTTTTTTTTTATGATTTCCATTAGTGAAATGTTATTTTCACTTCTGTGTATTTTCTTGGAATGTCAGTTCCTAAAATTTACTTTTCAATTTATTATTTTTTTTCTTTTTCAGAAATACACTTTTGGTCCTCTATAGAAATTGTAGTTGAAAGATTTACTAGGAGAACAATGACCAAGAAATATGCAGCTTGACTGCAGCTAGCTGAGGAACTAATCTTGAATAAAATGTGGATTTTAGAGATATCAACATACGGTTTTAGTGCCCTTCCAGATGGTCTTTCAATTTCTATTTCTGCTTCCAAGTGAATCTAATAAGTTTTGAAGGTGTGCCCTGGGATGTTGTACAGTCTCAAAAAATGGTAAAGCCACTTGAAATTTGCACATTCACTTAGAGCGGAGTTTGTAAATATTTATCAAGATAAATTACTCTTTTTTCACTTCACTCATTTTCTATTTTTTCTCTGTTTCTGTACTTTACCATGAATTTATTTGTTCATTTAAAGCTTGAAGCTGTGATTCCTAATAAATTGTCGTGTCTCACACAACTTGAGAAGGCTGTACCTGCTCAAAAGAGTATGAGGATGTGAACTGCCATAAAGCATCAGTGTGTACATAGCTTAATATAGCTATAATGACTTGCATATATGCAATTAACTTTTCAAAAATCTTCCTTGTTAAGAAAACATGTTTGTGAATATCACAACAGCCTTCAAAACCATTTTGTTTCTCTTGCTCTCCTTTTGCCTTACTTGTTGCATATTGTTTTTCTCGTAAAAGCAATTAACCCGTGCTGATACCTATGTCAGGTTGGTATGCTCTATAAAATGAATGTACAAAAACATAACTAGGGCCTACATTAGTCTTATGCTAATTTCAACTTTAGATGTGATCTCTGCTTCAGAGCCTTCACACAAGCAAAAAATTATTTTAGAAAAGGAAAACATTTTCAAAGGTCATTTCACATTCTTCATCCAAAAGGCAAATCTTGTGTTTTCAAAATGGAACTGGAATGCAAATTTGGGTACAGGCATCGGATTGTGAACATTTGTGGTTTTTTTGTTTGTTTCCTAAGTACCTGGAACTTCAGCGAAAATGTCTCCTTCAATACTTCCTTTTGTACTACTAGATGCAGTAGCAAAATACTGTATCAAAATATTATTTTTTGGTTTAAATTACATCTGAACTTGTGATGGATCAAATTGCAGTTGTAGTGCAGTTAGGTTACCCGGTTTTATTAGTAGCACATTTTCCATTCATCTTTGTTTATGATGACTCTGCATAAGTGTCCTTATCCATTACATTATCTAATTAAACACTAATGTATTGTGAATATTTTCCCATATGGTTCATGTTTGTTTCCTTCTGCAGCTTACACTCTGTTTCTGATTTAGATCTACTCCCCAACCCTCTGCTGTTTGCTGTCTCACAGTTTTGTGCGATTGCTCATTTTGCTCTCATTTGGAGTTATTCTCTTTGTTATGGTATCTGTGCATCTGGCTCAGTCAGCTCTTTAAATCCCAACTTAAAATTGATTTCTTAATTATTTCATTGCATATTTTTCTCACTTATATTTGGGGTTTTAACTGCTGGAATACATTCTAATGTTAGCTGTTATTCATTTGTTATCTCTCATTTCTCTCATTTGTCTTTTTTTTTTCTCACTGCAAAGTGCATAATACTTCTGCAGGAAATGTTAGTTAATACATAAAGGAAAGCTGTTGCTTTGGAGCTGCTATAGTTTTGGAGCTTGCAGTGTGTATTTTGAATATACAGAATTAACATAAAGAAAACCAGGAAAAAAAAAAGAGTATGAGAGTCTACCAAAACAAACAAACAAATACAATTAGAAGTCTCATTTTGCTTAAGAGACCTCAACAAATCATCAGTCAATGCTATAAGGAGAAACACAGGTGCTGGAATGGTTATTTTCTGAGATGTAAACGTGAGCTTTGGTGTACTCTGCATAGTTGGTCTGATTCTCCTATTTGGCAAGATAAGGGTCTGTCTGGTAGATACAAACATATGGCATTAAAATGGACAATGATATGTCTGAAACTCACACGCACAGACCAAATCTGTTGGCACTACAGAGCCGTGTAAAATGTAGTGTAATTACACCTGCATTTAGTTTACTGGAGCACGGAATAGCAGTTCAGTGCAAGAATGATCGTGTGTTGGTAAAGAACTGGAAAGGGGTTGTGATTCTCATGTAAGGCTATGCATATCAGGAATTTTTGGTTGCAAGATCAAACAAGGAAAGCTTAGTTTGGATCCATCCACACAATAAAATTATTTTTTCCCTTGTGGAAATAAAAGGCTAAAAAGATCTTATGTGAGATCAAATAGAAAATGTATTTTTTACCCAAGTATTAAAAGCTTGTATCAGAGCAATTGTTAGAAGCAGAGCAGGTGGTCCAGGGGTTTCCATGAACCAAATTATCTGAAAATTCCCTTTATTAAGTTCACTCTCCTTACTGGGGAAGTTTGAACACAGATGTCTATGGTGGGCAGTACCCTAAATCACTGGGCTTTAGATACTCTGAAGAACTCGCATTTTCTCTTATTGATGCTGACTAACTGTGTAAGTACTGGAAGAAGGACAAGAGCTCCTGTGTCATCTTAAGAGAAGTACTTTGAAATACTTTCTACTCTCACCACTTAGATAAATGTTCTGGCTGTTAGGTTATAATCTTTCTCTCGTTCAATGACTATTTTAAGTATTTTATAGAAAAAAAAATCAGTACAGATGAAGACCACCTGAATTGTTGTCTTTAGGAAGGTGAACTGGCATCATTGGTGAATGATGATGATTCAGATTTCTTTGAGAGGATAGAATCGAACCTTGGTTTTAATATCGCAGAGGAACTCAGTGACTACTGGGCTTTCACATTAAAGATGGATTACACCCAACATCTCATGCATGCAGGGCATGTTCTCAATAGCCCAAATCAGTTTCTGCAGCGCAGCCAGGTAGGAAAAAAAAAAAAAAAGAGTTTGAAGATCTGCAGCTGTAGGGATGACCAGAAGCAGATCTTCACGTGCACAGAGGATTTAACTGAAAAATCCTGAGTAACTAGGACTCGCTAGAAGCTGAAAGCAGTAATGGAGAGCTTTGTTTGGATTTACATGCCTGCAGGATCTTATCTGACCACCGTTTGTTTTGCAAATACAAAAGCTACCTGGAGTAATAAAATTCAAATTTGATGTGTTTTAGGTAATTTTATTTCTATTTAAAAGATTAATTACCTTTTCCGGTAGCTGTTGGTAGGCATTCATTGAAGCAGTTGATTTCTTGCAGGCGATGACTAATTCATGTTCAGTAACCATAGCAGGTGATCATGTGTGAGACTTAGCTGTGTTGAGTTTTACTTCTGGGCCAGTCCCTCCAGACTGCCTTTGTAGTTAGTGGGGATCTAGTCAGTAGAGCCTGGTATTCCTCACAGGCATGTGAAGTTAAGTGAGATGAATCCTACCCCATCTCTTACTCTTGACATCAGTCCAGTCAGTGAGATAGGTTTTCCTGTCATGAGGTTGTTGGGGTTTATGGAGACAACTTCACCTCTCACTCTAATTTTTTCTCCCGGTTTTGTAGGGTGAAAAGTCCTAGAATTTGTTTCACCTGCAAGTGGTCTCTTTTCTTGCCGAGTATCTGCAGACACTGTTCCCTGATCAGGCCATGCCAGCTCTGTGGATTTTTGAACGATGTACCATGTATCACACAACACCAAAGGCAACAAAAGCATTTGTTATGTCATGAAAAAAAAAAATTGAGGGTCTTTTTTTTTTTAACACTTGTAATCCAGCCAAATGTGTATAAAATATTTGGGCAGTCTTAGCATAGAGAGGATAACTGTGAAAACCTTATTCTGCAAAGATGTATAATTCAAAAGCTCAAAGTTTGTTCCTACAGCCGGGTGTGCTTATATTTGGATTCATCATTTTAGCATCTTGAAGAAGAGAAGAGAAGACATTTGCTTAATTGTTATTCATAATAGTACTTTGGTGCCATGCCATTTATTCTAAATAATGTCAAGAACATCATGGGATTCAGTGCTAATTTTAGATGTAAGATTAATTTGCAAAGTGGAAAAGCTCCTCAGTACAATAGCATTCTTCACCATGAATCCAGGACTATACTTTCTTGCATGCTTCACCTTAGGCTGTGTTATCTTTAGTTTGCAATTGCTTCACAAAGACTGCACTGCTCCTAAATATTATTTATAGGTTCTGTGATGTTCTCTGATAGTAACATTGTTGCTTGCTTTAATGTTTATTCCAGAGGGTCTGAAAAATTATGTTTGCAACTGCTGTTAATTTCCCCTCTGAAAGGTAGCTTATGGACAACTATTTTTCAGAGTCTATTTCAAGACCTTTTGACTACAGTCTAGTCTTAATCTGAGTCAGACTTAAATCACAGACACATTTTCTCTTGAATAGTAATGCATTATGTTAGTTTTACAGCCTCTGAAACTGCATTTGAAGGTTAGATGCACTGCTTGGGTCTCTATTCTCCTCAAACTGATGCATACTGATATGAATCCTAAGCAAACAGTTTTGGTGCTGTTTTCCTAGCCTGTTTTTCCTGTGGTATAGTGATGGATAACCCTTTCTGTTGACTTGGGCAAGACTGAAGAAAAAAAAGCAAACAGACAAACTTGTCCATTGCCGTGACTGCCGAGACTTAAATGCCAAATTCAGCAAACAGGCCATTCTTCATGCACAGAAGAAAATACTAGACAGAGTATCCAGACAGCCAGGGATCATCAGAGCCAGAGCAAAACCCACCACTGAACTGAAACAGAAATATTTTATGTAGATTCATTTGTGTGTTCTTGCGTGCTACTCAGTGCTGTCTCTCATGTCCTACTGCACAAGAGCTCAGGGTGCCTCTCCTCACTAGCTTTTCTTACCTTTCAGAATACCAGAAATATGCAAAAACATTTTAGATAACATTTATGCTGTATAACTGTTACTACATTGCATCGGTTTGTATACATGCACACATGCTATTTTTAAAGATTAGGAAGGTCACAAAGTCATGGGCTTGGCCTAGATTTGTGATCCCTTGGTTATACCCGCATCTGCCTGCCCCATCCCTCCCCAAGAGATTACTACCACCACAGCCATGGCTGCTGTTCAAATCCCCATGTATTAGCAAACTGAACACAGCGGTAGTTCAAATTAAAAGTACTACACTGGAACAGCATCTGCAGACTCAGCCTTTCTCCCACTTATTTGAAGTGGCTGAAGAGGTTACAATTAATAATTTTTATCCCATTTTATGTTAGCTACATTACCCCAACTCTTCCTGTGCCTTGAGAAGATGTGTCACTCAGCAATGTATTAATATGTCTTTCCTCCTCGTTCAAAATAGTTCCCAAATCCTAATCATGCAGTTTATACAAACTCCACTCTGAAGACACTATTGGAATTTCCATGGAAGACAGTTCTAGGCAAATGCTTACATCTGATTTTGACTTACATGACATGCAATATATGGAACGTCATACATCATGTCAGACACTTTTCATTCATCAGAGTTGGCTTCCCAAATGCTTTGAGAAACTAGCCAAAATTATAACAAGGGAAATTCCTTAACCAAGAAGAGTGTTTGAGGATTCAGTTGGACTTTTTTGTTCCAATAGTATCTACTATAATGATAACTTCCAACTAGGGGGAAACATCTCTGCATCTCTGTGGGGGAGTAGTATGGGGGAGTAGATAACAGAAAAGCTCGAAGTACTTTTTATTCCACTTTACTGCTGGCAAAAGACTCAGATTTCTTCAAACCTTTTGCTCTTCTCCATCAGAATCTCAACAAACTCCTCAGGAAGCTTGCTCTTCCTCAATTAAAAGAATGTCAAAGACACTTAATTTCCTTCTTGCAGTCCTACTCGGATCTAAATCTGCATTTGACATTTCATGCTACACCCAGTTCCAGCAGATGTAGGCTCTGTGGCCTTACAATTAGGTACTATGATAAGTGATATCTAATTTTAGGAGATGCCATATGGCTTTCCCTGTATTTTCCTAGATAGTTTATGAAAGGTAAGCATGCTGTTTAGTTACAGAGATCCATCACTTCCTGAAGTCATGAGAAGGATAATGCTTCCTCAAAGGATCCAGCGCTGCTTGGACCGCAATCCATCACCAGACTATGTAGGGCCCTTCTTACCGCCTAGTTACAGATACGGTCTCAAAAAGAAAACACAGAGTTTACTCAATATCAGGACATTGATCTGGAGCTTGAGAATGTAAGTTTCAGGATGATGATGTAGCATTCATTTTTGTATCTTTCCCATTAGAAGATGCCATTTGATTTTAAGGACTAGTAATCTCCAACATTTAAGTTGCTATTCATTTCAGTGTAAGAGACCTCTCTTCTGTTATCTGACCATCTGGGATCCTTTTCTAAGAAAAACATCATTCCAGTATTAGAAAGAATATTTCAGCTTGCCATATTTAATCAAGACATATTGAAGCAAGATGCAAAGCAGTATCAGATGAAAGTTAAACTCTTCTGTTAAATTCTGAGTATAACCTTCCTAAAGAGAGTCAAGGATTTTAAGAAATTACTGGCTTAGTGGTATGCAGAAAATAATAAGGAGCAGTCATTTAATAATAATAATAATGACATCATTAAATATAACAATAAAACATACAAAGATTAAGATATGTCAATGATGATGTATGTTGAAATATCTTAAGTGTTAAGATATACATCAAAGAGAGTGTCAGGTTTGTCTCCATGCCTCTCCCATTAGGGATTAGATCACATTCCACAAGGCTAAAGGTAATCTCCTTGATATAATTTTCCATTATGAAATTTTTGGTGCTGTGCTGTCAAGCTCTAACCATGTGCTTCCTAAACAAAGGCCATCTGACTGGTTGTCAGCTGCTGTGCTGGCTGGCAGTGCATCCATCACTTGGAGCATGTTCCCTCCTCACTTGGGAGTGCTGCTTATCCAACTGTTCCCAGAGTGGGAATCTACAGAAGGCACTTAAAGAAGAGACAGAAGAGGCTGCTCCCAGGAAAGCAGCACGCTTTGAGATGAACACATGGAGGTTTTGGGCCAGTGCCTCACCACATTCTGCTGAGTCAAGTCAGCATTAAGTGAATACAAATTCTGCCTTGGGAGTCCTAATTACAGTTGAGGATCTCAGGAAGGAAATGGGAAGGCTGGAGTGCTTTCATAGCCTCTTCCTTTGAATATCCAGGAAAAATACAAGGAGAAACCTATGACCCGTGGCTCCCAAAAACTGCAACTGCAGGCCATACCCAGCTTCACCCCTATTGATTTAATCTGCAAGACTCCTGTTGGAGAAGGAATTTTGGGGTGACTGATTAATCAGTAGCAAGCCCCTACAGAGATGTCAATTACTATAAGATTTGCCAGCATCAGTGCTGCATCCTTTGTACACAGAACTGATGGTGCGTAGTGTCCATTTCTCCTTGCTTAAATCAACGTACATGACATCTGACAACTTTTTCAGTGTATTTAATATTTTGTAACAATTTATATCACTATGAGAGTGCTTCAGTGCAACTCATTGAGAGGAATCACACTGTAATTGCCCTTCATTCACCTAAGGGCAGTGAAGAGTAGTTACAGACCTTTCTTTCTTGGAGTGACACAGCTGAACTAAATCCATTGCCCAGAACTTAATGGTACGCAGTATCATCTGGAGTTGGCTGTGCAGATGGAAGGAAGGATGGGTGGAAGTGGGTGCCACTGGCATATAGCCTGCAAAGCTGCTCATATACAGGAAGAGAGAAGCAACAAGAGAAGTAAAAATGTGCTTTGGGGAGAAAGTCCAACAAAAGAGCTTTTTTTGTCTAAGTGCTGGCTAAAAATGAAAACATTGAAATGGCAAGCAAAGAAATTGCATTCTGGTGTCTAATGTCTGCTTGGTGAGAAGAGCCATAAACCAGAGGTTTCTTTAAACTCTTCTGATTTGCATTTGGCAGCCAACAGCTTCACGGACGGATCAGGGCACAGAGGGCTTTAGGCCAGCCCCTGCCTGGTGCTCCCTGCCTGGCTCTGCCCCAGCACTCCGGGCCCCGGGACACCCCCCTGCCTGCCCTCCAGCAGGCTGGGGAAAGCGTCCATCAGCGCCCTGCTGAGCGGAACAAAGAAACAACATCAAGTTGGAGGACCTCCTGAATCACCAGCCAGTAATTAAGGATCCTCAATTAGGAAGAGCCTTGAGGCAGGATGATGACCTATGTCTGGGAAGAAAAGGTTAGGCTTTAAGTCAGTGTCAGTAGCTTGAGAACTCTTAGGTTGGGTTTTCTTTGGGTTTGCTTTTTTGAGTTTTGGAGGGGTTTTGTTTTATTTTGGGCTTTTTTTTTTTTTTTTTTTTTTTGCTGTTTTGGTTTGGTTTCTCTCTCATTGTAAATATCCTTAGCTTTATATTCCTAAGTGTTTTAGAACGAAGTGCTCCAAAATAGTGAAGCACAGATAAAGAAGAGAATTACCAAATATTTGAACTAGTAATCGTCTCCAGAATTTTGAGTATGAATTTTTGATACGCAGTGTTACAAAAAAATAACAGAGCTACCTGTAGAGGGACATCAGGGAAACCTCACAGAAAATGGCCTGAAAATGAGCAGTGTCTTGAATCTATCGAAGTGAAGGTCCAGTTGTGTACAGTCTTCATTTTCTAGCCCAAACTGCCTTGCCTTCAGCCATTTTTTACACTTCGTTTTTGTCCATCCACTTTCAGATGTAACTAATCTCCCCTGGGTGGTGATTCCAGCATTGCTGCAGAAAACATCCCACTGCACATTCTGTAATGAAAAATACACTACAACGGGTTATATTTAACAAGGAAAAGAGGAACAGAAAGTGGTACATCTGCACAATGAATATAATATAGCATTGACTTGGAATTTCCTGACTTCAGCAGTCCCTCCAAAATAATAATGCATTAATAGAATTACACTTAGCATTCTGCTTTTAAAAGGAAAAATTTGAAAGCAAAAGTCTTTTCATCTTCCAAGTTCTTCTGGCTCTGTGTGTGAGATAGTGGAAATAACACAGGACTGTGTAACCACAGCAAACAAGTGGGCTGGGAATTCTGTAGCTGCTCGGCTGGCCCGAAGCAGAGCGGTAGTGAAGGAGCAGCCTGGATTTTGGATTTAATAGGTGGATTTTTTTTTTTCTCCCTTAACTCCATTCATTTCTATGGATGAAACTAAAATTACTCTGTTGTAGGCAGAACTGGTGGTGACCTATAATTAAGGTTGTCTGACATTTCCATTATAAGAGACAGGTTTTAGTTTGCTATAATTTCAGCTGTTGGTTGGTTTAAATTTTAACTGATTTAGGCAGGAGTTCCCTTTTCTGGCTATCTCCTGCAATCTGACTTTTTTGAGAGGGATGCAGTAGAGAGAAGTTCAGCAAATTGTTCATCAGTAACTATAAAGCAATTAAGCAAAAATACATTGTTTTGACCATATAGAGAAGCTCTAAATATCTTGCTTAAAATTTGGCAAAGATGTCACCCTCTTGTTGGGATATTTTTTCTGCTTTCTGTGGAAAGAAATTTTCAGCAAATTTAGCACATGGATGAGCAAAAAAAAAAAAAAAAAAAAAAATCCATCTATTCCGAGCATGCTCCAAAGCAGGGACAAAATTAGCTCACTGAGGAACTCTTGATTGATCCACCAGTGAAAATGCTGAAAGGAGTTACACATGTACACATTTAACTTCCCAGCATTTTTAAATTTAGTGGGGCCTAGCTGATGGAATGTATAAAGTTATTTTGCTTCCCTGTTTTACCAGTAAAATTCCCTACTACAGACAAAACTTCAGAAGTGTAGACTATTCTCTTTCTTAGAAATGAATTTTGTCTTTAACACTGTTGTAAAACCAAAAACAGGACCCTGTGACTCACTGACTTCTTCCTAGGTGTCTTCCTAGAAGGCATTACCAAATGCTCTCTGAGAACTGATATTTTTAACCATATCAATAAAAATATCTATGACATGTAAAGATGATGTAATTTTGGGATCTTGGTCAGTGGAGATCAATCAACATTATCTGTGTATAGCTCTACATCTTACCTCCATTAAGTCCAGCTTTAATATTCAGCCTGTTGCTACCAGACAGGGATATTATTGATGTGCCATAGTCTGAAGCTCTGGATCTGAAGCTTCCCCAGTGCTCTATCAAAGTAAAAATCCCTTCTGCTCTTCATTGTCCATGTATCCTTCCCCTATTAGTTTTTTTCTGTCATCAGTAAAATCTTCTAGGAAACAAAATGTCATAGAACCTGCATTACTACTGGCAAAAAAACAGCCTTACTATTTTTTACAGAAGCGTCAATCTTTTGTTTTCATTATAAGAGAGCAAATGTGTTTGTTTTCTTTTGCAGGTTACTCCATATGTCAATAATTTAAGATATTGGGTTTTGACACTTCCCTGTTTTCCCGTGGGAGTATTTGGAGATAAGTTCACAAACCAAAAGCCTTTAAATGAGACATACTGTTCCTGGTTTGGAAACAGCTCTCAGAGCGGGGTGTACTGTACACCAAACACCAAGGGGCCTGACTGATGGGTTAATGCTATCATTGCCAAGAGTCTCCATGACATTGGTGGGTATTGGGTTAGGCCCTAGAGGTTATCTGTCTTCTTCCATTTAACTGCAGGCTTAGAGCAAGCCTGAGCAGCTTTTCCTGTGGTGAGCTTAAGCGCCGGATCAGTGCAAACACATATGTTCTTGTGGCTTCGTTGGACCTAGAATATCCAGTGGGAGTACGTAGGCAACTTAGTCGTGATTGCTGCAAGCTGTGAGCATGACCAGGGACGTTGCAGAGCTTCAAAACCTTGTTGAAGAATATGTTAAGGTTAATGACACTATGTATGCAACTGATTTACAGCATGCTGAAAGCATCTCTCCTGTATAAGACATAGAAGAATAAACACTGTGAACTGGGACTTTTCTGATGTGCAAGCTTAACACGTTGTCATCCTAACCTAAAATCATCTAGCAAGTTTTGTTTGGGTTTTTTTTTTCAGACTAAAGATATAATACCGATTTTCAGTAACTAAAACTTGCAATGTGTATGGTGCTTACAAGTTCCAGAAGATAAATCAAGGTTTTGTCTACCACTTACGTGGTATCTACCTACTGCATGTCCTATTATTTAGCTTAAGGGGAAATATGTGCTGGCATTTTTTTTTTCCATCTGTTCCTCTGATATTGGGCTTCTAAAAAGCTCAAAGCAGACTAAACAGGTCACAGTCAAAACAGCAAGGTTGCTTTTCATGCATTCTTTAAATCATGTTTTTTAATTATAGTTTTTAGTTTGTTTTCTAATTAGAAAATGGATCCACAATGTGGTATCTATCTTCTTCCATTTGAATCAATAAACAGAGAAGTCATGAGAAAGGGACCTCTCCCCTTCAGGGAGCCTTTTCTCGTTAATGTTGACTCAGGTTGTCAGTGCTTATTCTTGTCTCCTTTCCTCTTCAGCCTCCTTCCCAGTTCTTTCTCTTTCAGTTCCCCCTCTTGTTTCCAACTGCGAGATCTGTTGCCTTACACATAGCATGTATGCATTTGTCCTTCATATTTACCTGCTGTGTCGTGAGGGCGCTGCATTTTTCAGTCTGCGTTGCGAAAGTAAGCTCTTTAACCAGGCTGAACGATGATTTGTAAGCCTATAAAAATTTGAAACGTGAGTTTCACTGAAAGTGAAACAAGAGAAATACTTCAGCTATAAATAATGGATTTGCACTTTTAAATAACTTGTGATACCTATTTGGAATTATGCCGAAGCTTTGCCTCCCACCTGAAAATCACAGTGCTGGCTGAGAAATGAATACTTCATGTGCTTGCAACTTGATTAAATTGAGATAAGTTACTAAATGGTCTCACTTTTTTGGTTTGCTCTGTGCTTTGGATGGCATAGTTAGATTTCATAACTTCTCTTTTTTGGTGTGCCGAGTTTGATTCCTGCAAAGACTTTATATGTATATTTAACTTTATTTTGATTAAATGTCTGTGTATAGACTTTTTAGATTTGGGACCCTGATTAGTTTCTTCCTTGCTGAAAAGACCACTGTAAATTTCAATAGGGAAACAGAAAAGTCCCTTAACAGTTTTTAAGGAAGCTTTTAAAACAATGTTTTGAGGATGTACTATTTAGAGTTATTTGCATCAGATACGAAGTTATTTTGAAATAAAAAATGTCTGAATAACAGTAACCTGCTTTTTATGTATTCAGGCTTGCTACTGCACACTAGGAAATTCAGAAACTATTTGTAAAGGAGCAAATAATCAGAAATTCAAGTGTAACCAAATGCTGTGGGGTTTGAAGGCTGCAATTCCCAATTGTTTAACCAAGAGTGCAGGATATATTGCATCCCTGCAGACTCTAGACACATCTTGCTTCTACTCTGTATTGCTCCTGTGTGTCAGCTCTGGAGGGGTTCTCCTGTGATCTGGAAATAAAGAAAGGTCAGTTAAAACAAACACCATAAAAGGACACGGTAGAATTTTTCAAATTTTAGAGACATTATCTATCTTCAAATCCCCTCACTAGACCTACATTAAAATAATGATCACAACCCAAATATAGAACATTTGAACTGTCCTTTTCCAGGCCAGATGTGCTATGTTATGTAATGTCATTTTAGGGTGATTGCTGCAGCTTCGAATTAAAGGAAAATGAACATATTGTAGATATTGTTCCAAAGAGCAAATGACACAAAAAATGTTATAAAACTCAAGGCCTTGAGCAAATGATATTTTAGCAAATGCGAGTTCTGCATAGAGCCTTGCCTACATACAGACTGAACTCTCTGGCAAGGTACAATCCAGCCACAGGCCCCAGAGGTTCTGATAAGATGAGAGCCCAAATACACATCCCCACACCACAACACTTTACCCAGATACAAAAGCATTGCAACTCCTAAGAGCTTATTCCTCCAGGCAAGGCACATTTCTGAGTTAAATGCACTACAGCAGAAATTTTCTCCATATGCTTTTCAAAACCCTATTAAATAAAAACCATCCAAGCAAGTAGTTGTTGATACGTATGTGCAACAGGCTTCCCAGAAATTCTTTGTAAATAGAGCGTCAATGTTTTCCACTGTTCGCAGGGAGGAAATCTGCTGAGTTCAGACCGCTGTAATCAAATCCACATTGCAAAGTCACAAACAGAGAAACAAAGGACAATCACTGTCCATTTTTTGCACTGCGGATGCATTAATCAGACTCCATTTTCTTCACTGCTTCAGATTGCGTTCTCAGGGTGATGTGCCAGCCTCCTGCCTCCGTCAGTTACATAGCTGTCTCCTCCATCCCTGCAGCCAGAGCTGGGAGAGCACACTCACCACTTGAAGCATTTCACAGTTGTGATCCCAAGCAGAAGACCAACATCTACACAGAGCATTGGAGAGGCAAATATACCAGGGGAAAGACTTGGAGCATCTACATTAAGTGTTTGAACGTGTATAGGGAGCATACCACAAGTACCACTGACCTCTGTCGACTCGGGGACCATTTCTTCTCTTTCGAATCTTCCTTTTCAAGCATTCTGTAGCAAGAGCAAAAATAGGAACCCAATTATGTCTGGTCTCTCTGCAGAGAGGTGAGAGCGGGTAAGGACAGAGGGTGCTGTGCTGCAGTTATGCCTAGGGCACAACCTGTGCAGGAACTCACTGTCCCCAATGAGAAACATGACCTTTAGTGACTCATTTTTTTCTTGGAGGTGATGGCGGAGCAGCTACACTCAGCAAGAGCAGAGGGGAGGCTGTATCTGAGCTCTGTTCCCTGACGGGCTAAGCCTTGGGGTGTTTGTATTTTAGGCACCCTTTACCTCCACCTCATAGACTCATGATGCAAGAGAGGATAAATAGTCTTTCCCAGAGCTACTTAAGATCAACCTGCTTCTCTCTGGGACAGGGATGCAGCAGTAAACGCGTAGCATTTGTAGGCTATTGAAGTACCCCCATGGCTCAGACTCTTTGTAAGGCTAAGAGGCAGGAGTGGGCAGGAACAGGCAGGTAGTTTGGGCACAGCAGATATCGCTAATCTGCCAGCTCTTTTTTGCCATACGTTCCATCTCTAGACCCAGCTAACTGGGCCTGTCTGTGCCTGGTCCAAGACCTCTGACTTGGCTCTGGGAAGGGTGGTGTGCCTGCACAGCTCTCGAGTACGGTTCAGAAAAGCCAGTGTGGGTTTCATTACTATGGTATTTCTAGATCTGTGCCCTTTTTCTTCCTTCATCATCAATGAGAGAGTTTTAAAGACAGCAATCATATCTCCTCTCTGGCTTTATTTAGCACGTTTTTTTAGCCTCATAAGATTTGTACCCTTCCTCTGTACCTATTTGACTTCTTTGTCTTTTCTGAATGTGAGTGACACAGTTATTTAAAAGATGTCAACTCTATCAACACTTTCTTGTATCTTGTGACATTGTTTTGCATCATCTGATCACATCTGTTTTTTCTCAGGACTGGACTAACTGGCAGGCTGTGGTAATCCTGTGACCATCCAGCACATTCACGCTTATCTCCCTCCTCTGTTGTTTCTGTTCCGCACTTGTTGTTAGTCAAAGCTCTTCATAGACTCATAGTTGGGGTTGGAAGGGACCTTAAAAATTCTCTAGTTCCAGCCTTCCTGCCATGGACAGGGACACTTCCCAGTAGACTAGGTTGCTCAAAGCCTCATCCAGCCTGGCCTTGAACACTTACAGTGCCACAACTTCCCTGGGCAACCTGTTCCAGTGTCTCGCCATCCTCACCATTTCTTCCTAATATCTAGTCTAAATCTAATGGTTTTCAGTTTAAAGCCATTACCCCTTGTCCTATCACTACATGCCCTTGTAAAAAGTCCCTCCCCATCTCTCCTGTAGGCCCCCTTCAGGTACTGGAGGGCTGCTATAAGGTCTCCTCAGAGAACAACATCAACTCTATCAACCTGTCCTCGTATGGGAGGTGCTCCAGCCCTATGATCATCTTTGTGTCTCTCATCTGGACTTGCTCTAACAGATCCATGTCTTTCTTTTGTTGGGAGCCCCAGAGCTGGATGTAATACTCCAGGTGGGGTCTCACGAGAGCAGAGTAGAGGGGGAGAACCACCTCCCTTGACCTGCTGGTCACACTTCTTCCGATGCAGCCCAGGATCCTGTTGGCTTTCTGGGCTGCAAGTGCACATTGCCGGCTCATGCCCAGCTTCTCATCAACCAACACCCCCCAGTATTTCTCTCAGGGCTTCTCTCAGTCCATCCTCCACCCAGGCTGTATTTGTGCTTGGGATTGCCCTGATCTTGCACTTGTTCTTGCTGAACTTCATGAGATTCACATGGGCCCACCTCTCAAGCCTGTCAAGGTCCCTCTGGATGGCATCCCTTCCCACCAGTGTGTCCACCACACCACACAGCTTGGTGTCATCAGGAAAGTTGCTGAGGGTGCACTCAATCCCACTGTCCATGTCACCAACAAAGGTGTTAAACATCACCAGTCCCAATACCAACCCCTGTGGAATGCCACTCGTCACTGGTCTCCACTTGGACATTGAGCCATTGACCACAACTCTTTGAGTGCAAACACCTATCCAGTTCCTTATCCACTGAGTGGTCCTTCCATCAAATCCATGTCTCTCCAATGTAGAGACAAGAATGTCATGTGGGACAGTGTCGAATGCTTTGCCCAAGCCCAGGTAAATGACATCAGTTGCTCTTCCCTTATCCACCAACACTGTAACCCTGTTGTAGAATGCCACTAAATTTGTCAGGCACGATTAGTGAAGCTATGTTGGCTGTCACCAATAACTTCCTTATTTTCCATGTGCCTTAGCATAGTTTCAGGGAGGATCTGCTCCATGATCTTGCCGGGCACAGAGGTAAGACTGACTGGCCAGTATTTCCCTGGGTCTTCCTTATTTCCCTTTTTTAAAATGGGGGTTATGTTTCCCCTTTTCCAGTCAGTGGGAACTTAACCAGACTGCCATGATTTCTCAAATATGATGGGTAGTGGCTTAGCAACTTCATCTGCCAGTTCCCTCAGGATCCCCGGATGCATCTCATCAGGTCCCATGGACTTGTGCACCTTCAGGTTCTTTAGATGATCTTGAACTTGATCTTCTCCTTCTGTGGGCGGTTCTTCATTCTCCCAGTCCTTGCCTTTGCTTTCCGTGACTTGGACAGTGTGGCTTGAGCACTTGCCAGTGAAGACCAAGGCAAAAAAGTGAGCACCTCAGCATTCTCCATATTCCAGGTAACCAGGTCTCCCGTTTCCTTCTGGAGAGGGCCCACATTTTCCTGTGTCTTCCTTTTATCTCAGACATGCCTATAGAAGTTCTTCTTGTTGTTCTTGACATCCCTGGCCAGATTTAATTCTATCAGGGGTTTAGCTTTCCTAACCTGATCCCTGGCTGCTCGGACAATTTCTCTGTATTCCCCCCAGGCTACCTGTCCTTGCTTCCACCTTCTGTAGACTTCCTTTTTGTGCCTTAATAAGTCCAGGAGCTCCATGTTCATCCATGCAGGCCTCCTGGCATTTTTTGCCTGACTTCCTCTTTGTTAGGATGCATCACTCCTGAGCTCGGAGGAGGTGATCCTTGAATACCGACCAGCTTTCTTGGGCCCCTCTTCCCTCCAGGGCTTTATCCCATGGTATTCTACCAAGCAGATCCCTACAGAGGCCATAATCTGCTCTCCTGAAGCCCAGGATCGTGAGTTTGCTGTGCACCCTCCTCAGTGCCCTCTTGACTTCCTCTTTGTTAGGATGCATCACTCCTGAGCTCGGAGGAGGTGATCCTTGAATACCGACCAGCTTTCTTGGGCCCCTCTTCCCTCCAGGGCTTTATCCCATGGTATTCTACCAAGCAGATCCCTACAGAGGCCATAATCTGCTCTCCTGAAGCCCAGGATCGTGAGTTTGCTGTGCACCCTCCTCAGTGCCCTCTGGATCTTGAACTCCACCGTTTCATGGTCACTGCAGCCCAGGCTGCCCTTGAGCTTCACATTCCCCACCAGCCCCTCCTTCTTAGTGAGAACAAGGTCCAGCAAAGCACCTCTCCTCGTTGGCTCCTCTGTCACTTGGAGAAGGAAGTCATCATCAAAGCATTCCAGGAACCTCCTGGCTTGCTTACGCCCTGCTATGTTGTCCCACCAACAGATATCAGGGTGGCTGAGATACCCCATGAAGACCAGGGCTTGTGGATGTGAGGCTGCACCTATCTGCCAGTAGAGAGTCTCGTCTGCTAACTTTTCCTATTTGTGTGGCCTGTAGCAGACCCCCACTATAATGTCCTCTGTCCCTGCCCTCCTTTTAATCATGACCCACAAACTCTTGGCCGGCTCCTCATCCATCCCCAGGCAGAGCTCCATGCACTCCAGGTGGTTGCTGACACAGAGGATGACACCCCCTCCTATTCTCCCCAGCCTGTCCTACGCAAAGAGCTTGTATCCTTCCATTCCAACACTACAGCCATAGAAGCCATCCCACCACATCTCCATGATGCCAGTAAGATCATGGCCCTGCAGTCATACGCATGTCTCTAATTCCTCTTGTTTGTTCCCTATGCTACGTGTGTTTGCATAGAGGCACTTAAATTGGGCCCTGGATGAAGCTGACTGACTGTCTGGACTTCCTATGTGCTGCTCTTCAGGCACTCTCCTGCTGATCTGTGATCCTTCTGGGCACCTACTGCTGGCACTGGCACCAGACTGGTAGGAGTGGGATGGACTGAGGTTCTCCACCCCCAGCAACTTTAGTTTAAAGCCCTATTCACCAGCTTGGGAAGCCTATGACCGAAGATGCTCTTCCCCTTCTCTTACAGATGGACCCCGTCAGCCCCCAGTAGACCAGTTTTCTCATGCTTGATCTCACACTTTCAAGTTCCAGCTCACTTCTATTACCTCACTCCCTCTTTCTGACTCTCTGAAAAAAATATGCTATATTGATGATGCCACCTTAACCTTATTAATATCTATTAATTTTCTTCAAGGCACTGGTATTTTATGTAAAATAATAATGTAAAACTCTAAATAGGAGAATCAGGAGGCCTTGTTCTTTTTTGAGTTGCACCACTTCAGATAATCTTAGGCAGCGTGTTCCTGCCCACTGCGCCAGGTCTGGTAGCTTGTGGGACGCGAGTGTTGCAGTAGGTTGCAACACACACAAAGTCTGTGGCTCAGGGGGAATCACTGTAGGGTTTTCATGCAATTGATTAAATGATATTGTGCACAGTCATCAAAAATGGAGCTTCAAAATGTATGTAATGAAGTGCTTTATTCTAATCTTTGCCTGCATAATATCAGAGGAACATCTATTTCTAGATAAAATAAATGTAAATGAACATAACCAAGCCTGGCAAAGTTATCAGACTTTCCAATTGCTGGAGGTAAGCTGAGAACATAATTTCCCCATCCTGTTCCAAATAAAATATTTTTAAAACTCACAGGTGAAGTATTTGCTGCTTTCAGGGGCTGGTACAGCAGGTGTCCATGTGGTCGTGCAGCAGAGACAGCAGTGATCCATGTGTTCTGCAAAGGTGGGTTTAGCGAAGTGGTAGAGATTTTATAGTAGCTGAAATATAAATAAAGGAGAAAGGCAAATGTCTGAGGATGAGTCAGCCAAGAGGTGAATGCATTTACTCATAAGTGGGCTGTTTTCTAGATCACACCAAGCCTTAGAAACCAAGATAAGGCTGCAGAGTCTGTGCTTGAACTTTTTAGAAATCCTTGATTAATTGCTAGAGGATGACATCTAAAATGTCCCTGCTCCTTTCCTTCTTTCTTTTATTCAGCTCCTATTTCTTTATCTTTCTGTTCTCTTGCCTTTTCATTTTTTTTTCCTTTATTAAATAAAAAGGACTGCATGTTCTGTGCTGTCACTTATGATATATAACTCCTCACCAGCAATCCCAGGTTCAGTAGTGATTGTAACTGACAGTTTGTGATTAAATAAAGAGAGAAAGTTTATAGGTTTCAACCACGTAGCTGCATTTCTTGTCTTCTGGGTGGTTTTTGCAAACTTAACAGTGTGTAAATTAGGACTTTTTTACATGTGTGCATGTATAAATATTTCTGCTTTTATAGCTGATCAGATGAGTATTATTTAGGTCACCTCCAGTCAAGAAAGCTGTTCTGGTATAGCAGTGTCAGCCAGGACAGGACAGGGCTGTGTGGTGGTTTTTTTCCTTTCTGACTGGGGAAAAATGAGTTTAATGTGCAGTGAAACCAGAAGAATCCCCAGAAGGACAAAACAAAAATTAATGCTTTTTCTCTGCGGCCTTATTTTCTTTTGGGTAAAACTCTACAGGTAAGATTAC
>NW_010133589.1:0-288 GCF_000699245.1 Pterocles gutturalis | reverse complement strand
GGCTGATAAGGTATTAATGTTTATAGTTGCTGCCAGGACAGTCAAAGACTTTTCAGCTTCTCATGCTTTGCCAGCACCTGCAGATGCAGGAGAAGCTGGGAGGGAGCATAGGCCACAGTTACTGGCTTAGGATTTGACCTTATGTTTAGGACTGAGAACCAAATTGGCCAATGGTATATTCCATATCATGCACGTCATGCCCATTATATAGATAACAGTCTGTGCAGAAGTTCTCTCTCTTTTGGTTGGCTCTCTTGGACTCTTGGGCTCTTCTTTTTTCCAGGATTG
>NW_010133588.1:0-2189 GCF_000699245.1 Pterocles gutturalis | reverse complement strand
AGCTTTTCATCCACCAGAACCCCCAAGTCCTTCTGCACAGAGCTGCTCTTCACCCCACAGAAACTGGAGATGATGATGGCTCTCTACTAATCTAATTGATTATCGAATCTGAAGATGAGAAGCATTTTTTGCTGGCTTTGGTCTCTTCTGTAGCCCTTGTGACCATGGGGACCCAGCATAAAAGACCCGCAAATCCTGGGCTGTCTGAATAAGAAACCTACACTGGTGACAACCCTCATGCTAACTGTGATCTGCAAGTTCACAGCAGCCTTCTCCTGAAAGAGGGTATTATTCTTTCCATTACTTTCTCTGCTCCTGCACAGAAAAGACAGAGATGGAGAAGGAGGATTGGGGACAGCCACATAGAAAGATCAGAAAAGAAGCAAAATCTGTGATGGCAAAGAGCCACAAGAACAATGCACTAGCAATATATTTTAGGAGAAAAGCTAAGCCTCCTGGGGGACCAGAGCTCTGCAGGGACACCCTGTTTGCTCAGCTCCCTCTGCCCATTCTGAAGCCCTTCTTGAACTCATTAGTACAGTCTAGACAGCTGAAGGTCAGTCCAGATAGCCAAGACTTCATCCTTGCTGGATGGAGACATTTTTTGAGGGAGTCCGTAAGTCTTCTTTGAAGTCCTTTCACTTTCTCTGTTGTGTGTGCTTCCTCTCTGAGGACTCCTGTGAGATGGACAGATGGTTCTGCCAAGCCAGTGACATCTTCCTGCACGGGATGAAAAGACCCATGTGCAGAAGATGGAGGTCTCAAATCTCCCACATTAAAAGCAAATCAGAGCTCACCAAAGCCAGACAAGCAGGTGTTTTCCTCTCCCCAGTTGCAGCCTGATGAAACTGAGGACAATATTCATCCCTCCAGAAAAAAATCCAAGAAAATATGTCAAAGACATGGAGGAGAAGCAAAGAGAAGAGGTTTGATCCCATGAAGAAGGCATGTATTTCTGAGGTTTGAGTCTGGCACTTAAAAGTGTGAGGCATGAAGTTCCTAATGAATATAATTCAACCACTCCAGGCGCTGGGTCACAGAGACCAAAACAAGGGTGAGGTTTTCTCCTTCTAAGGGAAATGACATTTCAGTCACCCACCTCTGCCCTAGGAAACAGCAGAAGCTGAGGAACAAGCTTGAAGGGACAAGGACAACCAGCCGTTGTTACAGGTATAAGCAGCAGCAAGGCAGTGCCAAAGGCTGCTAAATGCAGACTATGAAAAAAAATGTTTATGAGCAGATAATGGTCAGCAGAAAGGCTTTTAAAAAAGAAAAAGTGTTCCTAAAGACAGTTCCAAAAGAAAATCAATAGAAATTCAGACCTATTAATGTGTGATTATATTATCATCTAGACCCTGCAGTCTGCAGACACTGAGTCTGCTTCACCCAGATGCCATGTCCTACACTTGTACTGACTTCAGAAATATTTCTCTGTTCCCTATGACATCACCCACATCATGGAGATGCACTGCAGCAATACGCTCATGGTTTGGGCTCTGATGCTACAGGGAACATCACGTCATCCAGGACTCCCCCTGGAAGAAGCTGCGTGCAGGATTTAGGGCTTCATATTGCATGGCAGAAAATGATGTATCTTACAGATACACATTCTCTGGCGATCCTGTTCCTTGAGATGTCTGCAAACACTGAGTATGTGGTGATGAGGTTTCTTACTGTTCAGACTTCACATTTACAACATCTTGATGTGAAATAAATAATTAACATCCCACTGCAAACTTTCAAAGAAACAAAATGTGATACTTTTTATCATGGAATGGATTTTTTTTATTAAAAATGCAATATCCAGCCCCCCCGGTTTAGGGTAGAAACCCACTAACACAAACAAAGACTAGTTTTTAAAACTCCAGTTCTTAGGCACAACAACATCTGGTGACATTTATTTCAAGCTGAGTTCTGCATGGCAAAGGACCTGTCTGTATTTCTGTGAAATTAGGACTGAAATGCAATCTTACAGACAACCCTTTTGCCTAAACCCCAGCATTGCTCATTAGCGTCTTGCCCTGGGTTAGATGATGTATTTTTAATTGGCGGTGCTGGGAGCGCAGCCCAGTAGGGGGAGACCGCTCCATCCGAAACGGGGTAAAACCCACTCGCACACAGCCACAGGGTGCCTGCACTCACACCTGAAGCACCAGCGACCTGTCCCCTCTCAAAGTCACCCTCCCAGA
>NW_010133587.1:0-1533 GCF_000699245.1 Pterocles gutturalis | reverse complement strand
GGGGACGGGGGGACAGGGACGGTGGGGTGGGTGAGGATGAGGATGAGGGTTGTGGTGATGGTGAGGTGGAGGGTGATGATGGTGAGGATGATGATGATGAAGGCAATGGTGTGGATGATGGCAATGGTGACATGATGATGACGATGGTGAGGATCATGATGATGGTGAGGATGGTGAGGATGACGATGGTGAAGAGGATGATGATGGTGAAGATGATGACGATGAGGATGATGACAATGGAGAGGATGATGAGGATGATGGCGAGGATCACGATGATGATGGTGAGGATCATGATGATGGTGAGGATGACAATGATGAGAGTGATGATGACGTGAGGATGATGACGGCGAGGATGACAGTGGTGAAGATGACGATGACAATGGTGAGGATCGTGATGAGGATGAGGACAATGGTGAGGATGGATGACGATGGTGAGGATCTGGATGACGGTGAGGATGATGAGGATGAAGACGATGATGAGGATGATGATGACAATGATGAGGATGATGACGATGATGGCGATGATGGCGAGGATGACGATGGTGAAGATGACGATGACAATGGCGAAGATCACAATGAGGATGATGGTGAGGATGATGAGGATGGATGACAATAGTGAGGATCTGGATGATGGTGAGAATGATGATGGTGAAGATGATGATGATGATAAGGATGATGAAAGTGGAGAGGATGATGAGAATCACGATGATGATGGTGACGATGATGACAATGATGGTGAGGGTGAAGATGATGATGGCAATGGTGAGGAGGATGATGACGACAATCATGATGATGATGATGAAGGATGATGATGATGGTGAGGATGATGATGACAATGATGGTGAGGATGATGAAGGTGAGGGTGATGATGATAAGGATGATGATGGTGACGATGGCGAGGATGCTGACGATGATAAGGATGATAACGACGGTCAGGATGATGATGACAATGGTCAGGATGATGATGATGGTGAGGAGGATGATGATGACAATAAGGATGATGAGGATGACGATGATGAGGGCAAGGATGATGGTGGTGGTGAGGAGGATGACAACAGTGATGATGACAACAATGATGAGGATGATGATGATGGTGAGGATGAGAATGAGACTGATGAAGGCTGACCCTGCCACCCAGGAGGCCCGTGGGCAGGCGGAGGCCAGCCGGGAGGTGGCCGGGAACCTGCAGCGGGAGCTGGGGGACAGCGAGAGGCGGCTGCGGGGCCTGGAGCAGCAAGTCCAGGAGCTCAGCGCCCAGGCTCAGGACCTGTGCAGGTACCGGCCGGACGGCTGTCCATCCATCCCCGGCTCTGTCCCTCTGTCTGTGTCCATCTGGCCATCCATCCATCCCTAAACATTTCTTCCTGTTCATCTGTCCATCCATGCACATCCCAGTGCGCCCACCTGTGTCCATCTGTCCATCCATCTGCCCACCTGTGTTCATCTGCTCACCCATGTCCGTCTGTCCGTCCACCTGCTCGTGTCCATCTGTCTCCACCTGCCCACCTGTGTCTGTCTGTGTCCATCTGTCTG
>NW_010133586.1:549-10184 GCF_000699245.1 Pterocles gutturalis | reverse complement strand
CCACCACACAAAACCACAACACTTACTTAGACTATTAAAATGATTTGAATATAAAATATGATAAATATGTACATTCTTATCAGGTGCAGATTTGCTACAGTAAGAAATTTAGGAGTTTCTCTGTCATCCATCAATAACACAGAATTTTCTCTCACTGTAGCAATTCACATTTAACCAAATTAGTGCAAAAGTAGCAACTGGTTGAATACTGAGCCCAAGATAGTATAAAAAATATAACTAACCTTTTATCTGACCATGGCCAGTATATAGTGAATCAGATAGTACTGAAAAATAGACCATCAGCAATAATTCTCAGGATGCACCATGTTGGGGACAAGCTGCTTCCCAAAATGAAGCAGCCAGGTGGCAAGTGAAAGCCAAAACAGCTTTTAGCCCTCTATCCATATTTGCATGGGTCACAGTGCAGCCAAGGAACGAGTGGGGTCTCTGTCAGGCTTTGCCTTTGTTGCACTTAGAGAAGAGTGACAGTGCCAAACTTTGGCTTTTAAAAATCATGCATTAGAGTAAATAATAGCGAGGCTTTGCCTCTGACACATGCAGGGCTCATTTTTTTCTTTACCTCACATCCTGAACATATTTTCAGATTGGCTATAGAGCAATAAGATTTAGTTTGCTTTTCTTTTAGTGAAACTGACACACCAATATATTCATTAATTTAGTTTTGGGGCTGTTAAAAAAAGTATGAAATATCAGAAGATTCACAGTAAATCAGTTAGGATGGCAACTTTGTATCACAGTAAGATGACTATAACAAAAAACACTGGGCATTGTTGTTTGTATAAAAAATTTGTAAGTACTTCCACTAACTATGTGCTTCACATCCTTTTAGATTGTTTGAATTTAAAAAGGATCCTTTTAGCTATAAAACCAAGGCATATTCCATTGGCACTAGTTCTCTAGGAAGATTCAAGATAGGAAAAAGTTTTGACTGAGTATAAAAGTTTGTTGTTTGCTGGGGGTTTATTTTAAGCAATTACTTAAAAATTTTCTGAACAGCTACTTATTCTCTTGTTGAAGTAATGGCTTTTTACCTCACTCTTTGCCAAAAGTCTTGCCGGCTGTGACATAAAATGGGAACTATAAAATGAAGACACAAGAGGAAAGCAATATAAATCTGTATTCTGTTAATAGTTTTGACATACCAGTTTAAGCCCATGAGTGATTCTCTTGTCTGCATGCTTAGCTGGTAGCCTAATAGCACAGGAGTGGCACATAACCAACAAGTGACACAGCAGAGCACTGTTGTAAAGTGACACAAGCAGCTGAAAGGCAATGAAACGTTTTCCTTACGCTTTGCTCAAGAGCTTTCCTTTTGTGTTGATAGATATCAAACATGGTTGACACACTCTCTAGTTAACAAGGAGTCCCTGTAAAAGGGACTTTGGTCATCAAGCAGCCAAGTTAATGTCATAGAAAATAAAATTTTCATATAAAATAAAATACTACCTGCCTTTTCTTCTGGGCCTTTTGCCTCTTGAACTGATTTTGATGGGAGTATAGTCTCTAAATCCTCAGGGGCACCTGTGCCTGAGGAGTTTGTTTTACTGTTTTAAGCAGGCCCATGTACTCTGGGAGAAACATTAAAACATATTGCTTCTGCTCAGCATTACACCATGAAATACAGGGCACAAGTTGTACCCAACTGACACCAGACTGAATTTTCTAGCATAAACTGTCTGCTTACATGAACCTCAGCTTGGTTAGGGTTGTACAACCACATCCATGAAGATAATTCTGGCTGTGTTTAAGCAGATGTGCTCTAACAGGCATTGGAAATTTATTTCTTTATTGCTGTTCATATTGTACTCACTTCCTTGCAGTGAGTTATATTGAAGTCTCATGACTTCAAATTCAAGTGGCTCACAAAGCTGTTTCTTTGCTCCTCAGATGGATTAATTCTTATTTTGCATCTCTGGGGCTTTATATATCACCATCACAATAGGTAGAAAAATATTCGGGATTTACACCACTTGGACTTACCTTGTTTTGGACAACAGCATCAGTTCAGCAGAGGTGGGCTGCAAGGGTTGGAAAGACTTAGAGCAAAAGCTGCATGCGCTGTCTGAGGCAGAGTGAATTTGAGTCTCTCTTAAAAGCAAAGAGGTGGTTTGACTCCTGACTCTGGCAACAATTTCTAGTCCTGTTACTCTGCTCCCCATCTGTAAATTGAGGAAAACATTTCCTTTTCTCCCTGATTATTCCAAGAACTGGTTGGAAATTGTTAATGTCTCTGTTATGTTGAATTAGCTAGGAAAATATTAAATGCTACCTGTAAGACAAAGAGGACATTTACAAAATGCAAACTGTCTAGAAAGAACTGTGGGATGAATGTTAGATGGACTGGGTTTTTCAATCATCAGATATGTGATGCTGTAAAATGTTCTTTCAAAAGGACAAGTTAAGGATAAAATCCCCTAACTAGTAAAGAGATCCAGCAGAAACTAGATCTGATGGGTAAGGAAGATTCCTTTCAACTCCTTCTTAGTATGCAAAAAAACACAAGTACCTCACCAGCGCTCTTCCTCTCAGATTTCTAGGACTGTGTAATGCATACCTTATACTTTTCTGTGCATTTTATAAAAACTCTATTTCAAGACAGCTGACTATATATCCCTGAAAAGAACTCTGATTATCTTTAAGCTAATTAGCTAATAAAATATTTTCTCAATTCAAAGAAATGCCTTATAGAAACCACAGTGCACAGTGCATGCATTTAGCACTGTTGTAACCTCCTAAAGCATCAGTTACAAGTGTTGTGAAAAAGGAGTGACTCTAATATGAGTAAAAGAAAATTTGTACCAGTTGCTGAATTTTTTTGGGTGAGGTAAAGTGGAAATTATATCAGAAGATATGTGTTTTAGTCATACAGAGTTCTTAACCACCTCTGTTCTTCTGTTACTGTTTTACAGAGGAAAACATTTACTAAGAACTGAAAATAAATTCAAGTATCTTATTTCAACTCAGCTCTTTTCAGTTTTAGAAACCCCAAATCTAAATGCTGTCATATCACTAAAGCCAGTGTCCATACTTGCTCCTGTAACAAGACTTTAATGATGCTGCAAAAAACTTTAAAGATATGATCCATCTGTAATTCACAGAGAGGGTAATTAAGAGAAAGGACAGCAATCTTTTCTGCGCTAATCACACCCAGCTTCGCAGTTTCCATTACACTAACAGGTCTTCGCTGACGCCGCCCTTCAACACTGAACTATTCTGTCACCGATATGAACTGTGCCTGATACGTAATTAATTCATTGCTTGACTTCTATTTCACCTAGAGTGAACACAACCACTATCACGGTGTAAGTTAAGTTTGGTTTATATAATTATTTCCCTTTCTTTACAAAGCTGTATATGATTCTTACAATAAGGATTACCAGACCAGAGAAAAATACAGCTTGAATCTTTTTTGGAAACAGACTATGCGTCTCTTCAGATCACAGATTAGCTCAGGAAATATTTTCTGATGGGAATTTTGTTCAAATGGTTGACTCTGTGAATTCAAATGCAGTCACTAAAGATGCATGTAACATTTGTCTCTTGAGCATGCACTACAGGATTCTGCTGACGTGGCTGCAACAAGGATACCTGGAGTCCCTAAGCTGCAAGATCCCTTCTGGACAAAAAATTGATTGGAAAAGCTTTGCTGCTAGGAGAGTTGCTCATTTCATTCATAGGACGAACACTCTGTGGACCGTATAAACTGAAACAGTATCTTTCACACTCAGACCACTTATCTGGGAAACCACATTTACATTTCAGTGCAGACATAGACAGCATCCACTCATATTTGTGTCAGAAAAAAGTGGTATTGGCCATACATTTCCTGTTGCCTCTTTCAGCTTTAGGAACTGATGGTGATCACATAGTCTTACTATAGGAAAAAACAACAGTCTCAGTCCCTACATCAGTATAATCCATAGGACTTTCTTTCATCACATTGCATATGATAGAAACTAGAGAAGCAAAAGTTGTAAGGCAGCTCTCACATCACAGGACAATTTTTTCGCTTCCCAATTGGCTTTTCTTCTTGAATTTGAGTATATACTCCGATTGTCTGCACATGGGCCAGCAGAGCTATTAAGATATCTCTCTTTCAGCATCACTGCTCTGGCAATGTGTTTAAGGCTAAGCAGGATCAGTGAACCTGATGGCAATGACCAAAGTTGCCAGATTGATTTTACCTTATCACTAATTACAAAGGCTTGTGAATTATCTTTACAGATGTAAGGCTAGCCTTAAATAAGTAAGTCATTCATTAACTGTTAAGAAGATGAGAACTTAATGAGCAAAAGCACAGGTTTACAACAAAATAAAGCCGTTAAAAGCAATAAAAAGGGACATTATTACTAACTTACACGATGGAAAAATAAATTAATGCAAGGACGATAGGCCAAGGGAGAATGCAAAAAGGAATCTTAAATAAGAGAGTAGCAGTTGCAGACACATATATTAATATTTTCATTTTCAGATTTTCTTGAATTTTTTGTTGCTCAGAAAAAAGGAAGCTGACCACAGTGGATTCTATGAAATGAAGAATTCCTACCTGGGGCCACAGAGTATAACACAGCACTTTGCAATTTATTATGTCCTACGACAAATACAGGTTCCATGTAGTCCAGGATGTAACTAACTGGGCAAAACCATAATTCTTGGAAAAGTAGTTCCACTCTAAAAAAAGCGACTGTAAAAACTCAGCTGTGTAAGGCTCTGCATCTTATGTGTCTCAGTGGCTGTAAACCACATTTGTTCAAAGCACAAGTTGTTTTTTTCTTTTCCAAAAACATGGCCAGAAGACTTCCCTTGGGACAAGAAACTTCTGCTGTGTTCCTTTTGTCTCACGCACCATGCCCAGAAAGATGATTCATTTGAATCCATATATCTGGACATGATATGTGAGCCAAAAGTAGCAGAAGTTTCTTGTAATACTGACTACTTGCAGAAATCTTTAAATATGGTGCAATGACTCAGAGCTGAGTCTCAATAGTAGTGGAGCACCTCACCTGGCTACCCTAGATTTGCTGAAGGCCAGTGATAAATGGTCACATAGTTACCATGGTTATCTGCTCAGTAGCTAACTCAGCATACAACCTTGAATTTTGCAGCATGTACCTGAAAATTCCTAAAGCCTTCTTTGACATGGAGACTCTACCACCAAACTTGCAGCGGTATGCAGTGTAGCATTGCTTCATGTTAATATTTAATCTCCTAATTAAATAAGTGTCCTGGTTCTTGCTGGGACAGAGTTAATTTTCTTCTTGGTAGCCAGTATGAGGCTATGTTTTGGATTTGTGCTGAGAATTATGCTGATAACACACTGATGTTTTGGCTGTTGCCAAGCAATGTTTACTTTAAGCCAAGGAGTTTTCAACTTCCCATGCTTTGCCAGTGTTCACGTGCACAAGAAGTTAGGAAGGAGCATAGCTGGAGCAATGGACCCATAACTACTGGATTTGAATTTAGGCTTAGGACTGAGGTCCAAATTGGCCAATGGCATATTCCATATCATGCACACCATGCCAGGTATCTTATGTGGGTCTGTCTGGAAGCTCTTTCTCTTGGGCTGTCAGGCTCTTCTTTTTTCTGGGATTGTGGTTTCGGGACTTTCTCTGCTCTAGGATTGTTAGCCGGGAACAGGTTGGGCCTTGGTCAGTGAGTGGAGAGCAGTTGCACTGTGTATCACTAATTTTTATATTTGTACATCATGTTATATTATAATTATTATTATTACTACTACTTTCAATGTTGTTGCATTTCAGTTATTAAATTGTTCTTATCTCAAAACACGAGTCTCTTTACCTTTGTCCCTTTGATTCTCTCCCCCATCCCCTGGGGTCAGGGAGTGTGAGGGATTGGCTGCATGGTATTTCATGCCGGCTGGGTTAAACCATGTCAATAAGATATTACTGGGCCTAATCTGCAACTTCATCATGCCATGGTTCCTCTCTGTGATTCTTCTTAGTGAGCTCAGATGTTGTTAACTACCACAGGCTTCTGGCTGCAAGATCTGAGGACTGGAAGGAAATGTTTCAAAATGCCATGAGTCTCTCCTCTGAAACTGGAAAACAAACTCAGTAACTAGCACTACTTTGGCCTGTAGAAACCTTGAGGATGCAACTCAGCCAGAAAAGACAGAGATGCCTGTCTACTCCTCAGATTTCAACCCGAAAGCACCTTTTATCCTCAAAAATGGAAAAAGTTCATAACCAATTTTTTGAAGCATAATCAAAGTCACAGCCTGAATGAAGAGCAATGGCTGTAACACAACCCAGGCATGTCTGGAAGAAACAAATGACCAGCTGAAGACTTGTCTCTTCATACAACGGCATTCATAGGTATTATCTCTCCTTCCCGCCTTTAATTTTTCAGTATTTTTGGGCCACAAACAATCATTGCACACACAAAAAATCAGTCTGATTTGTGGATGAACAAAATAGTTAATTACCCTCAATGCAGAATGAACATGCAGGGCCATGTTCAGCTTGTGTGCGAACAGTGACAGTGCATACAAAATAAGCATAGCCTGATTTCTGTATTACGGATGAGGATGCTGGGCTATAATCCACACAGAAGCACAAGAAAGATGCTTATATCAGCTTTAATTTTGCCTGTTGCACTGCTGTCACAAATTAAGTTTTGGCTGCATAATCACAAGTTTGCTGACAGTTTTTGTTCTGGTTCATAGTAGGAGACAAAAGGGAGTGCAGCCCAGCCTGCTGGCACCATACTGTTAAGTGCGAGAGATAGTAAAGATAGTTGTCAGCTGAGTGAACAGAAAAGGCTTAAGTGCCTGCAGAAATAACACTGCTTGAGGAAAGAATTGGAAGTTTTTCTTAAGCATTTTCCAGCAGGAAGGACACTGTATTACATCAGACACTTTAACACCACTTCTCCTAAAGCTCTTTCTACAAGGGCTGCTCTACAACCTCCATGCCATGAAAAGGCTCCATATTAGCGGCAAAGAAGCAGAGGATGTGACTTGTGATATAGGCCACTGGATCCAAGCTTGTTCAAAATTAAGTGGCTGGTGAAAAGCAGGCAGAAGTGCTAGACATAGATGGTGACATTGCAGTCATATGATCATAGAATAACTTAGGCTGGAAATGATTTCTGGGGTCCAATCCAGAACAACACCCTGCTTAAAACAGGTCTAATAGATCAGGTTGCTCAGGGTCATCCTAGCTGTCTTGAACACCTCCAAGGACAGAGATCCTACAACTTACTTGGCTCCTCTTCCATTCATTGTCTACCCTATTAGTAAAAAACATTTTTCCTGTATGTCTAATTGGAACTTCCTGTGTTCCAACTTATGTTTGTCACCTCTCAATGTATTGCTGTGAACCAGGAGGAAGAGTCTGGCTCCACCTCATCTGTATCCTGTGATCAGATATTCATAGACAGCAACAAGGCCTCCCCAAGCCCCCCACTTCGTCTTAAGGCTAAACAAGCCCAGCTCGCTCAGCCTTTCCTTGTGCCTCACTTGCTCCAGCCCCCTGGATATCTTGCTGATCCTTCACTGGACTCGCTCCAGCTGGTCAATATTTTTCTTGCATTGGGGAGCCCAAAGCTGGACACAATACACCTTATTCCATTCTAAAAGTGCTGAATGGAGGGGAAGAATCACTTCTCTCAGATGTGTTCCATCACAAAATGTAATTTGTACGGGCATTTTTAGATGTTAATGGTTAAATGCATTACACCTCTTTTCCTCCCAATATTCGGCCAATGACAGCAATGGATGCCCTTGGCCTGAAGTAGGATCACAGGCCAGGAAGAGAGCACCAAATGGTAATCCAGCCGCAATGGGGGCCCAACTTAAATGCCTGTGTACTAACGCACGGAGCATGGGGAACAAGCAAGAGGAGTTACAGATGTGCGTGTGCGTACAGGGCTATGATGTCGTTGGCGTCACTGAGACGTGGTGGGATGGATCTCATGACTGGAGTGTAGGAATAGAGGGGTAAAAACTCTGTGAAAGACAGGCAGGAGAGAAGGGGAGGGGGTGTTGCCCTCTATGTCAGAGACCAGCTGGAATCCATGGAGCTCCACCTGGGGATGGATGAGGAGCTGCCAGAAAGCTTATGGCTCAGGATTGAAGGGAAGGCAGGGGAAGGAGATGTTGTAGTGGGGGTCTGCTACAGGCTGCCTGACCAGGAAGACTGAGTGGATGAGGCCCTCTATAAACAGATAGAAACAGCTTCATGTTCACAAGCCACGGTCCTCATGGGGGCCTTCAGCCACCCCGATATCTGCTGGCAGGACAACACAGCAGGGCACCAGCAATCGAAGAGGTTCCTGGGATGCATTGATGACAAATTCCTCATCCAGGTGTTAGAGGAGCTGACAAGAACAGGTGCTATGCTGGATCTTGTCCTTACAAACAAGGAGGGGCTGGTGAGTAATGTAAAGCTCAGGGGCAGCCTTGGCTGCAGTGACCATGAAACGGTTGAGTTTAAAATCCTTATGGGGTCAAGGAGGGTGCACAGCAAGGTTGCTACTCTGGACTTCAGAAGGGTGGACTTTGACCTCTTCAGGGACCTGCTTGGCAGAGTGTCGTGGGACAAAGCCCTGGAGAGAAGAGGGGCCCAATAAAGCTGGTCAGTATTCAAAGGCCATCTCCTGCAAGCACAGGTGCAGTGCATCCCCAGAAAGAAGAAGGCAGGCAAGAATGCCAGGAGGCCTCAGTGGATGAACGAGATGCTCCTGGACTTAATCCAGCAGAAAAATAAAATCTATAGGGAGCGGAAGCAAGAACAGGTTAGCAGGGAGGTGTACAAAGAGGCTGTCTGAGCTGCCAGGGAACAGGTTAGGAAAGCTAAAGCCCAGATAGAAATAAATCTGGCCAGGGACATAAAGGAGAACAAGAAGAACTTCTACAAGTACACTGGCAACAAAAGGAAGACTAGGGAAGATATGGGTCCTCTCTGAAAGGAAACTGGAGACCTGTCCACGAGGGATATAGAAGGCAGAGGTGCTCAATGACTTTGCCTTGGTCTTCACTGGCAAGGGCTCCTGCACTGCCCAAGTTGCAGAAAGTGAAAGTAATAACTGGGAGAAGGAAGATCCACCCACCATAAGTGGAGCAGGTTTGAGACCTTCTAAAGAATCTGAAGGTGCACAAGTCCATGGGACCTGATGAGATCCATTCACGGGTCCTAAGGGAACTGGCAGATGAAGTTGTCAAGCCGTTAAGCGTCGTATTTGAAAGGTCATGGCAGTCTGGTGAAGTTCCCACAGACTGGAAAAGGGGAAACATAACCCCCATTTTCAAGAAGGGTAAAAAAGAAGACCCAGGGAACTACAGGCCAGTCCGTCTCACCTCTGTGCCTGGCAAGATCATGGAGCAGGTCCTCCTGAAGGCTCTACTAAGGCACATGGAAAATGAAGGAGAGATGATTGGTAACTAGCATGGCTTCATCAAGAGCAAATCGTGCCTGTTGGCCTTGTATGATGGAGTTGCAGCATCAGTGGACAAAGGAAGAGCAACTGATGTCATCTACCTGGCTTTCTGCAAAGCTTTTGACACTGTCCCGCAGGACATCCTGGTGGCCAAATTGGAAAAATATGGATTTGATGGATGGACCACCCTCTGTATAAGGAATTGGCTGGGTGGT
>NW_010133586.1:0-317 GCF_000699245.1 Pterocles gutturalis | reverse complement strand
CAGGTCCTGCACATGGGTCGAGGCAATCCCAAGCACAAATACAGGCTGGGCAAAGAATGGCTTGAGAGCAGCTCTGAGGAGAAGGACTGGGGGGTACTGGTAGATCAAAAACTGAACATGAGCCGGCAGTGTGCAATCACAGCTGTGAAGGGCAACCGGATCCTGGGCTGCATCAAGAGGAGCGTGGCCAGCAGGTCAAGGGAGGTGATTCTGCCCCTCTACTCTGCTCTCGTGAGACTCAACTGGAGGACTGCATCCGGGTCTGGGCCCCCCAATGGAAGAAAGATTTCGAGCTGTTGGAGCGAGTCCAGAGGAGG
>NW_010133585.1:0-1144 GCF_000699245.1 Pterocles gutturalis | reverse complement strand
CAATCTTTAACATTCTGTGATTCTGTGAAGATTTACATATGAGCAAAGACAACACAAAACCAGTTATGCAACAGAGCTTGAATAAAGCTCTAAAGAATTAATTTTCCAAACATGAAGTTATGTTACCCATTATTTAGAAGAAATCGTTACAAGTGAATTGCCACTGTTCCATTTACATGCACCTTTCACAAGCCTCAAAGCCTACCAATTCCCAGTATTCACTCATTTATCTTTTAGCTCAGTTCTAGGAACAAAAAAATTCGAAAAGCTTTACTTGATAACATCTTAAACAGAGACATTTTATTAATTTTTTTTCAGACATTAGATTAATGCAGAAAGGACAGAAAAACTTTCCACATTGACAAAATTACAATGGTTTTCTATACAAATGTAGACTAGACTCCTAAGATTTTTTTCCTACAAGTTGTAAACAAGCAAGACAGTACATATTAAAACAGACTTCTATTTGTTGAAAAATCATGTAAGGAAATTTAAGGTGGTTACACTATCGTAACAATACAAATAACACATTTAATATTAATCCTCTTCCAAAGTAAGACATCTAAATAAAGGAGAAGAGTACCAATAAAGAGTTTTACTGCATCCTTTGTCCTCTGAGTGCTTACATGATCAGCTGGGCTATATTCTTTGTGGTTTTTTTGTTTGGTTTTGTTGGTTGTTTTAACAAAGCTGTTCTTTTCTATAAAAAAGGTTTTATAGCCTTGATTGCACTGTAGGAAGAAAAAGTCTCCAGTACAAAAGAGTTCATAGTATTGAAAATGCCTTCCCCCTCCAGAACAGCACCTAAATATAAAGAGGTCAAGAGGAACTGGCTAGTCTAGAGTGGTCTAACCTAAGAAAAATCGATCCCCAAAACACAGTGGAATATTTCTATTCCAAAGTGTCAATAAAAAAAAAGACTGGCATATAAATCTAGGGGACAAGAGCATCATTTGTCCTTTAGGAAGGACAGGCAGGGGAGATGAAGAGGGGGTGTTGCCCTTTATGTCAAAGACCAGCTGGAATGCGTGGAGCTCCACCTGGGGTCAGGTGAGGAGCCAACAGAGTTTGTGGGTCAGGAGGGCAGGGACAGAGGACATTGTAGTCGGGGTCTCCTACAGGCCACCTGACCAAGGAGAGCAAG
>NW_010133584.1:2087-3554 GCF_000699245.1 Pterocles gutturalis | reverse complement strand
GCCCCCGTCAGCCCTTTGCTCCCTCCCCCACCGACCACCCCGGCCAAGGGGCTGCACAAGCTGCTGACGGGACCCGTGGGACCGAAGTCCACGGACCCCCAACTGTCTAAGCCCTAAATTAATTCTACTCTCACAAAGCACTAAAACCACCCAAAATCACCCCATTCCTGCCCCTCCTCTGCAGAAAACGAGAGCCAAGCACTCCCCTGAGCACAGTTCCCTTAAAACACGAGATTGCCTAATAAAGCTGGACAGCTTTTCCTGTGTGATACAACTGGATTATCATCAACTAATCAGATTAAAAACACACAGAGGCTTTGATTTTCTTCACTAAGTGCCCAGCCCACAGCTCCCTGGGGGAGTTCTGGTACCTCTTCGAACCAGGCCCCGAGACATTTTGCCAAATGATAGTTTAGTGAGCAATGCCAATAAAGGGGGATCCTCAGTGAGGAGGAACTGACGTTTCAGGACACACCCGGTCTTTTTACTTTGGGAATAAAGAGATTATTATGCACATCTAATTATAAATGTCAACATTTTACGCTGCTATGCTGAAGCGTGAGGCTGTAAGTAGCCCTGCTAGGAAGGGCTGTGACGTGAAAGGTCTTGTTATTCCTCCTGTGAGTTTTGCCAGAGCCTGTGAAGCGCTGTGACATTTATAATCCCCTGACTTTATGTAGCACCTTTTGTCTTTTTAAGGATCTTAATTAAGCTTTGCAGCGACCCAAGCACAGACTAAACCCACTTTGCAAAGGAAGAGCCCAGGCCCTGCTTTGTACCAGCTGTGCGTCCTGGTTCAGGCAGGGGTAGGACTCTCCACCCCAGTGACCTCCAGCAGCACACCATTATGCCCCAGTAAGGGCATGGCACACTGATACTCCCACCCAAAGGTTATGCCACTTCAGCTACACCCACATGGTTAAAGCTGGGTAATCCAAGCTTTAATCTCTGCTGTCACACAAGCCTTTTGAATGGAGGGTGCCACTGGAGGGTTTCCCACAATTTACTAGAAATCCACAGTTTCTAGCACAGCCTTTGAACATTAAACCACATACCAGCTACCAGCACTCCTGACTCCGCATTCAAGCCCAACGCCTTCTCTTACAGCCCTGCCGCAGGCCGGCAGCAGCCCCCAGTTCCTATTGGTATCTCACAGCTTCCCATCGACTGGGAGGCTGCAGGGCTGGGTGGGTGATCCCAGCACAGAGACCCCGCGGTGGCTCCAGCCCTGCAGAGCCGACAGACCCCCCGGGACATTAATTCCCCCGTGGCCCCAGAGCGGGTGCTGAGAGCATCCCTTGAGTTTCTGCTGCAGAGAAACTCCTTCCAACGTTTTGGACTTCTCTGCACAGAAGTGAGATGTTTGCACTCCGGGGGGAATTTTTGGGGTGCAGGCACCCTTGGGAGGCCGGCCCCGGCCTCAGCCCCTGCAGAAAGGTGCCCCAGGGCAGCACCCACCCGTGTCGC
>NW_010133584.1:0-2036 GCF_000699245.1 Pterocles gutturalis | reverse complement strand
CATCTAGAGGTTCCTGCTACAATGATCGTCTCCTTGCAAAGTATCGCGAAGGAGGTTTTTTTTAAATTCCATGTAACATTTCAAAGCAGCTTTTTGGGGCTAGGGGCTGCGGGGAGGAGCAGATCAGCTGCTCCTACAGCCGATGTGGTTTTGACACAAAATGCCACCGCTCGACGCTTCGCCAGCTCTCCCCAGCCCACGTGTTGTACAGCTGATTGATGGCCAGAGCTCATCCCAGCTTATCTGGCAGCCCCAGCAGCTGTTCAAACCCCTCCTCTCTACTCTGAGATTGTTTTATTTTACCCCATCCTCAAAACAAAGTGATGCATTCACTACCAGGGAGGGAAGCACGCAGCAGCATCCACAGCAGCTCCGCCGCCAGCCCTGGCTCCAGGTGAGGCTGTGACAGGCACAGCTCCGAGAGTGCAGCACTCCTGAGAGTGCAAAACTCCTGTTCCAAAATCTCACCCATGAATCTAAGCTTGGAAGGCTGTGGCAATCTCATCCACACCCAGCAGGAGCTGGTAGGAGGGCAGCAAAGGCCCTCACCAGACATCCAAAACATTTTAAGTATGTTATGAACCAGTTGGATGGAAACATACTTCTCCCCTCTCAGCTGTGGTTTAGGCTCCTCCCGCTTAAAACTGCAGGGGACAGGGCCAGCTCGGCTCAAATGAAGACTCACTGCTGCAACCCCAAAGCTGCCCCACGCCTGGGCAGGGGGAGGCTCAGGCTGACATGGGGGCGAGGGCATGACATGGGGGCGAGGGCAGCCGTGCAGGCAGAGGAAGATCCCTGCAGGCAGGCAGGATTGCTTTCCCTGAGCGGGTGTGCAGACCCTGCTGCACGGATGCTCCTAGTTCAGAGTCAGAGGGGGCTGGAGGGCTGGAGGGTGGTTCCTGCGCCCCCATGAGCGCAACACCACCCCATCAGAGGCTGCGGCACCCCACATGGCACCCCGGTATCTGTCCTGCAGGGAGGAAGTGCAGCTGAGGCTGAAGCAGGGGGAAGAAGAGCCTCTTCCTCACCGAATCAGGCCACAGCAGAAAGCAGGCTTTGCCCAGATTTAAAGCCAGCCCCAGGAGCCATTCCTGCAGCTCCTGCCGTTCATTCCCGCAGCGCCTGGCTCGGTGAGCACCAAAAGGCGACGGGTGCCCCACTGCTGGGCTTTGGTCCTGTCCATGAGGAGCCCAGCCAGTCTCAGTCTCATTCCTAGTGCTCAGCAGTGACATCCCATCCCTGGGGATTCTTCCCTGTGCAGGCACCTCTGTCCCCTCCTGCATGATGTCCAGGTCAGGCATTTCCCACCTGGCTCAGCACTGCACCGCACCGGCTGCAATGTCAAGGGCAAAGCTAGAGAAGGACGGGGGATCTGGGCACAGGAGGTGCTTACGTGTGCATTTACTCCATCACCTCTGATAAACCCTCCTGGCAATAGCTGCTGCTGGATGCAGCCCAAGGAAGAAAACCAGGGCTTTTGATCAAGAGGGAGCTGCACTACTCACAAGGAGGGGGAGGATGCTGTGCTCCCAGGTTCCAGGCACTTGCAGAGGGGTTTTGGGGCTGATGGGGCCCCAGACACCTTGTGCTCCCCCACCACGTGCAGCATAGCTGCTGCCCACAGCCTTGAGCTGGCTGCTGCCACCAGTGCGGCTTCAATGCCAGAACACATCCCAGAGTCCGGCCAGAACCTGGACTCAGGTCCATGTGCACGTGCCCTGCGAAGCTGAACATCAGCCACAGCATGGAAAGCAGCAGCGACTGCCCTTTGCAGAGCTGGTGGCAGACAGCAGCATAAACCATGCCTAGAGTCAGCCCTCCAGCAGCAACAGGGCTTTGGAGGTGATTTAGGAAACTCTGCTTAGCTACAGTCTTTTACAGCAAAGAAATCCCCCGCACATGTGTGACCCTAGGTAACCAGCCCTCAGTTACATCACTCCCCTGGAGTTCAGCTCTAAGCTCCCTCAAAAAGCAACTCCACAGCCTGAACACGTGTGAGCTGGGAGTGACAGCCTGCATCAGCCTCTGCCCTGGCA
>NW_010133583.1:244-5520 GCF_000699245.1 Pterocles gutturalis | reverse complement strand
GCCCAGAGCCAAGGGCTAACCCACCACATACTGTAACTGAAACTCTGTGTTCCATGCATTGAAGTGAAAAACATTATTGCGTCAAGTTTTCTCACAAGGTTTCTGTAAATCTGGCATTATTCCTTCAGGGTATTTTAATAACTAAAGTTTTATTCTAGAAACTGGAAAGCAATGCAGCAAATACAAGTTAACTTCCAAAAAGTTAAGTGAATTTATTGGAAAGTAGAAATCCCTTAGCATTTTCAAAAGGTTGGATAACCTTCTTATGGGAAGTTCCATACTTTACAGTGATAGTCAATTGAGTTACTTTTAACTATCTAAAATTTAGTCTATAATACTTGTCTCTCTCCTTTTCTGTCACTGGTGGATAAAGATCAGTACATTTAGAAATTTTATTTGTTCTCTTAAACCACTGTATTGGACCAGACAGATTACTTGTCTATTTCTGGTGACTATCGAAAGAGTTAGCAGGATTAATTATCTTAAGCAGATATTTAGTTTTTAAAGAGTTAACAGCTGTCTGAAAACTCATGGGAAATATATCAAATTCATGCCTAATTCTGAGTTTAAAACAGTTTTACCACACTGAGGTTCTGGATTTTTTTATTTGCAAGAACAATATTGTGAATCTTCACATTCTATACCTTTTGATGCTATGAAGTACAAAACTCATTATTCACCTTTTCATTGTGCTAGGTAATTTTAGGTTTTATAAGTTGTTTCCAAAGCCTCTTCAGAATGATAACATGAGCACAAAAACTTAGTTTTTTCTGAATTGTGGTGTCCATTTTTGCATCTCATTAGAGCAGAAAACCAAAAAGGAATACATAAACAAGGAGAATAACCAGTAAAATTAGAAAAGGTTTGGAAAATATAGGTAACATTTAAATTCCTGTGCCAACTCATCCATCATGGTCGTATGGTTATTGTTAAGAATGTATCAAGTGACCTGTGTTTGCTATTGTTTTGCTGCAAATATCAGAATAGAATGGCATTTTACAGATCCGACCAGGTCCCTTTCCTTGGCCAGGTTCTTTTCTTTGGCCAGTCATCATAAATATCAAAACAATGTCCTGGTATCATGTAATTCAATTAAAGAGAAGCTACTTGAGGGAGAGAAAGGACAAGTTACTGGGGACACAGTATGAGAAAACTGGGAACACTGTCTCTGAGACGTGTCCACTCAGTTGCAGTTACAGTGAACAACTATCCTCACTGATTCCAGAAGGTGTGCATGTCAGCATGATGCAACAACGAAGAAAAGTGTCAGCTTTACAGTCTTGCCTATTTGTCCTATGCCTAATATCTTTTTATAAATTAGAAGAAAATAGAGTTATTAGAAGAACTGATTTTAAACTATGCCTAATATCTTTTTATAAATTAGAAAAAAATAGAGTTATTAGAAGAATTGATTTTAATGATAGCTTCTTCAGCAGTTATGCGGAATTTTGTTTTGAATACTTTTTTTCTCAGATCTATTTTAGTATGTGATTAGATAAAAACTTTCAACAATGTTTAGATATTTGCATTCATAACTGATAAAGGCCTCCTGGATCACAATTACTTCAAAATCACCAATCAAAACAATTTTCTTTTTTAATCATTTCTATACAAAAACTAAACACACTAAATCCATTTAAATGAGACAGGTAGTTGTATTGATATTTTCATTGCAACAACTTTCTTACTTAGTCACAAACCCCAATATCTGCAAAAGCATGACTTATCCCTTACTAAACAACATTTCCCCAAAATGTGCATCCTCTTTCTGTGCACAGTGGAGAAGGGGACCGTCATAAGAGTTTGGGTCCAATGCAGCTATTAAATTATACTGAAGTTCAGACTGCTTTTCCTCGGCACTGTCTCATCTTGCAGAAGAATCAGTGTCTTAATATTTTAAAGACATATCAATCAGTAAGATGATCTTTAAGGTCCTTTTCAACCCAGGCCATTCTATGATTCTATGATATGATTATCAGAACAAAAAAAAACCCCACCACTAAAAAGGTATACATTTGGCTTATGCAATTTATTAAAATAAATGGTATAAAGTGCCACAGACAAGTAACAGAGAAGAGAGCATCCTGCCCTAATCCTGTAATTTAACTGCAGACCTTTTACAGCTCTAAAATGTTTCCAGAGTGCTGTGATTTACATCTTGATGATAAGCCATTTCTTACCTATTATTTTGCTGGGTCTGTAACAAAATAATAAAAATAAGGTGAATGTTCAGATTTATATTTTGAAAGGGCGGTGTTTAGGGCACTGGAAATGAGAGTCACCCCACCTAATCTTAACCATCTGAAATACAGGAATTTAGTCTGAACTTATTGTATGAATGACTGTGAAAGAGGATAAAGAGATTCTTCAGGACAACTCATCTTAAATCTGTCAGGCCAAACAGAATCATCAGCTTAAAAGGAAGCCTTGAGGGCTAATTTACTATGGACATTTCATTGCATCCAAATTTCAACAAAGCCTCAAAAGCAATGCACAAGACCAAACGTCATGTTCGGTGTGCTAAAGAAACTCTTTATGTGTGGAGCCAAGAATTAATTTATAACCTTATTAAGTTTTAGCAATTCTATCAAGATATGTTACACTAAATCTAAACTATGCAATTATTAGAGCTTGTTCCAGAATAACACCTGTAGAATTGATATGCACACATTTTCTGTAATCTATGTCTTTCTTTTATTTTTTGCTTTTTCCAGGCCCTTCTGGGTCCTAAGATCAGTGGTGTTAGTCTTCTTCATTAAGAAGGGGATGGGGACTGCCGGAAGTCACGACTGTCTTGAGGTCTTTACTGCAAAAAGTCTGAGCAAAGGCTGTGTTTTTTCCACTCTTGGGTCCATTTAGAATTATTTTTTACGGTTTTTTAACATAGGCAACTTGCTGTCCTTGAAATAGGTTTTGCCAGGCTCCAAAAGCTATATTCGTTTAATGAACAGACACTGATCACTTAACAGAGATTGATCATTTAAAGGTTTTGCTTATAGCTTGTGAATCTTGGATATCACCTTGTGCATGTACTTTCAAGGCCTTTGTCATCTTGTGTTTATTCTTTTGGGACTGCTTGTTAAATCCCATATGTCTTCAGTGGCCTTCAGGCTGTGGTTTCCTGAAAAAAAAAAAAAAAAAAAAAAAAAAAAAAACTTGCTTTTTTTATTAGAGCTGCCTGGACATGTTTAAGAGTTGTTCTAATGGTTGTGAGCAGTTCACCTTACAGCAGTAATAATCCATTAGAACATGCATGCATCTATAGATACATACAGATGCTTATAAAATGCTTTGGTAAATGCTTATTAATTTCTATTACTTGAGGCAGTGTCACTGGTTCATTATCAAAATTGCTTTACAACAATTTAGGCAGTGACTACATTAGCAAATAGTGTAGTTCAACATAAGGAGAACTATAGAGCAAAATACTGAAAACCCAGTGTATACATTCTGTGCATTCAGAAGCATTTGCTTCAGTCTGCCTCTAATCTAGTTTCATGGACTAAGCGTCTATTAAATGGCTCAAGTTCATAGGTGCCCTACATAGGTGCACATCTCAGTTTAGTTAAGTTTTGAAGGAATTTGAAGTACATAGTAAACAAACATTATGTAACCCACATCACAAGAAAGATGCACAGTTTGTGCCAGCTGTGAAATTTGCTTCAGAAGAGTACTCTTGATGAAACTGAAACACTAATATTGACCACTCTGAAGGCTTCAAGAGCTAAAATTTGCAGTGATGTCATTGCTTGTGTGAGTCACTTCCGATTCTTTTTCTCTTTCTGGCACCTCTCCCCACCCCCAGTTTTCATAAGTTATTTCTTATTTTAGAAGACCAACGTGTTAGAACTCTCCGTGTTTGTCTCTGTTGCCAAATAAAACAAACAAACCATCTTTTAGAAAAGCCTTGTAAATTTTGAATGTGGTCTCTTAGATAATTTATTTTCATATTCGTCAAACATTTTAAGTTAATTTAATTTTAAATTCTGCAGTAAATTTTGTATGCCTTTTGTTGTCTTCATTTCTAGTCATCAGAGATTCATTTACTGACAAATTACTTTAAAATTAAAAAAAAAAATAAAGTAATATTGGGTTTGTGTGGCAAGGTGGTTTGTGTGAGAAACTGCAAGAAGGTTCCCCTATGTCTGGTAGAGCCAATGCCAGCTGGCTCTAAGATGAACCCGGTGCTGGCCAAGGCCAGGCCCATCAGTGATAGTGGCAGTGCCTCTGTGATAACATAGTTAAGAAAGGGGGAAACTACTGTTGTGCTACAGCAGCCAGAAGACAGAACTGAGAAATTTGAGAGAGACAGCCCTGCAGACACCAAGGTCAGCGAAGAAGGAGGGGAGGAGGTGCTCCAGGTGCCGGCACAGAGATTTCCTTGCAGCCCATAATGCAGACCATGGTGAGGCAGCTGTGCCCCTGCAGCCCACCCACGCCAGAGCAGGTAGATATTCCTAAACAAGGCTGTGATCACATGGGAAACCCACATTGGAGCAGGCTTCTGGCAGGACCTGTGGACCCGTGTAGAGAGTAGCCAATAGGGGAGGAGGTGCTCCAGGTGCCGGCACAGAGATTTCCTTGCAGCCCATAATGCAGACCATGGTGAGGCAGCTGTGCCCCTGCAGCCCACCCACGCCAGAGCAGGTAGATATTCCTAAACAAGGCTGTGATCACATGGGAAACCCACATTGGAGCAGGCTTCTGGCAGGACCTGTGGACCCGTGTAGAGAGTAGCCAATGCTGGAGCAAGTTTGCTGGCAGGACTTGTGACCCTGTGGGGGACCCGTGCTGGAGCAGTCTGTTCCTGAAGGACTGCATCCCATGGAAAGGACCCACACTCTCATTGAAGCAGTTCATGAAGAACTGTATCCCATGGGAGGGACTCACAGAACTTAGTGAAGAACTGTCGCCGGTGGATGTGACCCTACGTTGGAGTAAGGGAAGAGTGTGAAGAGGAAGGAGCGGCAGAGATAATGTGAGATGAACTGATCACAACCCCCAATCCCCATCCACCTGTACTGCTGGTGGGGAGGAGGTAGAGAAAATGAGGAGCAAATTTAAGCCTGGAAAGAAGGGAGGGGTGTAAAGAAGGTGTTTTAAGATTTGGTTTTATTTCTCATTGTCCTACTGATATGATTAGTAATAAATTAATTTCCCCAAGTCAGGTCTGGTTTTGCCCATTATAGAATCATAAAATCATAGAATCACAGAATATCTAGGGTTGGAAAGGACCTCACAGATCATCATGTTCCAACCACCCTGCCATGGGCAGG
>NW_010133583.1:0-204 GCF_000699245.1 Pterocles gutturalis | reverse complement strand
GCCTTGACCCCCTCCAGGGATGGGGCATCCACAGCTTCCCTGGGCAACCTGGGCCACTGCCTCACCATCCTCACAGTAAGGAATTCCTTCCTAATATCTCATCTAAATCTCCCCTCTTTCAGCTTATACCTGTTACCCCTTGTTCTCTCACTATACTCCCTGATAAAGAGCGCCTCCCCCATCTCTCCTGTAGCCCCCCTTCAG
>NW_010133582.1:0-1032 GCF_000699245.1 Pterocles gutturalis | reverse complement strand
AAAAAAATCCCCAAAGCCCAACATGTCCCATCACCATCCCTTTGGGACCGCGGTGTGACGGGGCTGGAGGGCAGCGGTACCCGGGATGAGAGGCGGCATCCTCCTCGCACAGCGCCTGGGATGCGGGAGGAACCCCACGAGCATCCCAGCCCGTATAAAATGTAATGCCTCATGGCACGGCCATGGCTCAAGCCAACAAGGTCTAAATCCCCCCAAAAAATGCGCTCACGACATGATTTGAAGGATGTCGAAGGGCTGCCGGAGCCTCTGGAGGAGACCGATCCGGCTCCTAGCGTGCAGGGCTCAGGGATGGATGTTCACGGGGCTGGAGGGGACCAGAGCACGGAGCTGGAGGGATGCATCCCTGTGCCACCCCGTCCTCGCTGCCCTTCCTCCCTCCCGCTGCATCACCACCCCTTCCTCCCAGCCCGCTCAAAGGAAATTAAATGCGAAGCCCGTCTCCTTACATCCCCCCAGCTCCCAGGTGCATTCCCGTGATGCTCGGGATGAAATACGGGCTCGTTTCAAAGGCATTCCTCCGGGCTGGAGCCAAGGCAGCCGAGATGGAGCGAGCCCGGCTCCTCGCGGGGATCGTAAACCCGCCGATGGTTTAATGCTGGTGAGGGCTGGCTCGGTCATTTCATCGCTGGTTTAATTTAACTCATCCTGAGCAATGCCCAGAACCTGCTCCCCCTGGGCAGCATTGTTCTTCCATCTTTTATAGAAAGGTGGAAATTTTTGCCGGAAAAAGGGTCCATTAATTTATGGCAGCCCCCGTCGCCCCTTGGACCGGTCCTGATGTGGGATGCTGAGGGACCTGGAGGGTGGCTGGACAGCCTGCAGCTCACTGGGCTCCGGGAACTGCAGCGAGGAGCTCGGGGACATCGAGGTGATGCCACCCCTTGCAGTCGGGGTGTCCCCGATGGCCCTGACACAATGTGGGCGGATGGTGGCTGGGCTGAACATCCCCACCCCGGCTGGTCCTGCATCCCTACCCTGTCCTGCATCCCTCCCCTGTCCTGCATCCCTCCC